>NC_031786.1:7837194-7866545 GCF_001522545.3 Parus major | reverse complement strand
CCAAGCAAGAGCCCTGCAGGTGCTCAGAGCTCTTTGGCAGCTGTGACAGGAGTGATTTCCTCTCCAGTGCTTCTGCACCTTTTGGAACAGGAGGTGATGTTGGATCTGCTGCCTCTCAGGACTGAGCTCCCTGTGTGATGAGTGGCCAGGATGCCCAGGACACTGCAGAATAATCTCATTTGGATACAGGCACAGAGGACAAAAACCCTTTGCCAGAGATCTTTAGTCACTGGGAATATGCTGAACTTCCTTGGAAAGCCTGTTTTGAAGGACAGTCCCTGCAGGAAAGTGATACATCAGAGATCCAAGTCTAAGCTGGGAAATTTTCCATCTTATTCCTTTTTGTACCCTCATACTTCATTCTAATGAGCCACACCCCAATATGTCATTCTAGACTTCAGTTTACAGGAAAAATTCCCCAAGTCAATGGTCCAGCTTAGGAAGGCTCTGGTCATGGAGGGATTTAAGTGCACCTTCATCTTCAAGTCCATATTAACCCTTGTAAACTTACTACACAAGTCATGCTTCAGGTTGTAGCAAGATTCAGGTTTTTCCTTTTAATCATTCTTCCAGAAAGACAGAAATTAAATCATTGAAATTAAAGAAAGAAATCTCATCAGATATTGTTTTTAGGACACACCCAGACAATCTGAGAATTATTTGAATACATCCTATGCAGTTATTTTAATTTCAGAGCATTTATTTGATAGAAGCCACTGGACTACAGCTTCCTGTCACCTTAATTAATAATAAAATATATCATTTCATGTACATGTAGAATTACCACAGAATCATAGAATGGTTTGGGTTGGAAGAGAACTTAGAGCTCAGCTCATTCCCAGCAGCGAGACAGCTTTCACCAGACCAGGGTGCCCAGGGCCCTGTCCAGCCTGACCTTGAACACTTCCAGGGATAGAATATATGAGCTTGGATCCCAGTTTAATATTTATAATTGGGGACTTTTTTTATAATAACTTATTTTATAATAATTGGGGACTTGGTACTTGCAAGAAACACCCCTGTGTGACACAGAGTCAGCAGCTCTACCCTGATTCCTTCTTCTCAAAAGAAATTGCTTTTCTTGTTAAGATAATGGTCCAAACTACCATTTCCAGGAGAAAATCATGGCATAATCAGCCACAGCTATGGGAAGGGAAAGGCAGTGATTTTTGTGGGATGTCAGGGACGAGGTCTCTGTGCCCTGTGACCAATTTCACCATCAGATAACAGTTCCTCCATCATTCTGCTGTTTGATCTCACCTCTCCTCAGCTTACTCATCTGCGAGATTCACTTAATTACGTTAGTCAACTTCACTGAGGTGTCTTGAAGCTTAATTAAGCTCTGGAAAGCCCGTCAGGAGCCGCTGGCAGGATGCTCTGAGGAAGTGTCGCGATGAGAAGCGGACAGGAGGGAGGGAAATGCGTTGCTCTGAGTTTGGGTGAGCAGGACAGGATGGAGCTGTCGATTCATTGCCACTGCTGCACTCTCAGGGCATTGTCTGAGCTCTGGGGAGAGCCCTGCTGATGATCTACCAGCACCAACACTCATTTGTCACTAGAGGACACAAAGTAGGAAATGAGGGTTCATATCACAGCACTAGAGGTTTTATTTTTCAGGAGGTAAAACCCTTTATTTGGGGGTTTTCAACCCTTTTATAAGGTGTTCTGGTACAGGTTAAGCTGAGTGGTACAAGGAACAACACCTCTCTCATCCCATTGGTGGGACAAGAGAAAAACACTTGCAGAACATCTGTGCCATTGCTTTGAGAACTAAAATCTTGTTTACACAACAGTTTTTGAGAGAGAAAAGTTTCTCAAAAGACTTTCCCTTGGGGAACAGATCAGCCACAGAGAGCCTGAAGCTCTCTCAGGTTCAGAAGATCATGTCCACACTCATTTCCCAGTTTTTTGGGATGTGAGAGTACCCCACTCTCATTTCCAAAGGGCTGATTTGGAGAGGGGGATGCGCTCAGCTCCGTTCTCTCCCCGAGCCGTGGCAGAGCCCTGCTGGGTGATGCTGGAAGTTGGGGCACCTGTGGCTGTTGCTGTCAGCTCTCGTTTCACCCTCGGGAAGGTTTCCACCTGACGCACCCCAAGGGGTGAATTGACATTCATCGCTCCTCCAGGGGAGGAAACATATGGAGGCTCCACCGGGACAAACTCCGTGCTCGGAATTTCCAATGAGTACATGGCTGAGCCTCAGCTGGGAAAACCTTGCCACTAACAAGGCTTCACGCTCCTCCAGCTCTCCTTGCTGTCTGTCAGCTGCTAAGGATGGTTTGAGCAGCGCTGGAGCCGCTCAACAACCTCCAGCACCAGCTTATTACAGAGAGCTGGTCACCTCTGCATATTTTAGGTGCAAGCAGCTCCTATTAGAAACACCCACAAGGTATTCCCTACAACTTAGCAAAATTGGATGGCCTTAAAAATTGAATACTTAGCTGGGAAGTGAGGAAAAAATTGGAAGGTTTCTGTTTTTTTTCTGGAGGAAAATGCCTCAGATTGTTGTGTTTGGTGTATTTAAACACACCACTCTCCTTTGAATGGCTGCGTTTTGCCTGTTTGTTTACGCTCCTTTTGCTGGGAAATGCCTTGTGATTGTTTCCTTGTGCTTTCCACAGGGCTTGAAATTACTGGCTGTGCAGGAGGAAATTAGTTGGTAATTAAAGGCAAGTTAATAACGATTCCCATGGAGTCTGCTTGGTCCTATTGCTGGGAGGGAGACACTTTGCCTCTGTGGTCAGGCACTGCTGCCCAGGCAGCAGGTGTGACATCGAGGGGTGGCTGTCACACCTGGCTCCTGCCTGGAACACACACAGGCAGGACTTGAAGCCTTTCAAACCCCAGCAATTAGAGATAATGGCATGATATCCAAACAAGTAATGAAGAAACCTGCAGCCAGCAGGTTATTTTTTGTGGTTCAGAAAAGGTAACTCGAAGAAAGAAAGCTTTGGGCTCAAACTTGTGGCACAGCAATCTGTGCTTTTACCATATCTATAATTGTTTAAGGCAGCATTAAAACTGGAAAATGCTTGGAAATTCTTGGAAATCAAATTCAAGACTCTTGGCTCCTTCCAAAGTGCCCAAGGCACAGGGCTGTCTGCACAATGTCCCTTGGCTATGGACTGGTCTTGGAAGGAATATGAGTGGGATGTGTTTGGGTTTTTTACAGCTGGAGAAAACTTGCTAAAGGAACATTTGCTAGAGGGAGTCCTCCCTTGAATTTTCAGTGTGACTTGGAACATATTTTTGAGGTAGACTTTAAGATTTTGGTGCTTTCAGGTGTTGAGGATGAAGTCATGAGGGCAGCTGAACGTTTTGACTGAGCACTTTGTTTTTCAAGGAAACAAACCTCAGACCCTCAGGTTTCTCCTCATGCCTGCCTGTTTCGCTTATGAGGCTTCAGAATCTGTTTGGCCATTTCCCAGGCACTGAGGTGGTGGATGTCAAATCCATGGATTCCCTGTGAGGAGCTGCAGAAATCCCCCTTTCCCTTGTGCAAAGACCATGGGCATGCTTTAGTACCTGAGTGTAATGGCAGGGAGGAAGGAAGGGGATCAAATGTCTGTTCTGAGCTCTAGACTGCCATAAAAACAGAATAAAAAGTCTCAGCAGAACCCCAGTTTCACCAGTGACCTCAGCACCTGGACAGAATCCAGCTCTGATGTAAGGATTTCATCTCCTCCTGGAACTGGTGGATATGGGGCACGTGAAGAGCAGAATGTGGGCTGGATTCAAGTGAACCCAGAAATCAGAATATAAATGATGATACTGCAGACTTTTGCTGTATCCTAAAGACCCATAAAAGCTCCATAGATAATTTTTTTATATGTTGAAACTTGCTGAAGGTGCCTGCCCAGCAGTGCTGAGGGGCTGGATGTTTCCAGGGGCAAAGCTTGTCCCCAGCAGCACCCTGAGCATGGAGAACTCCATACCTGGTGGGAAGATATTGCCCTGGAGGGCTTTTCCTTTTTCACAGAGCCACACAGCGGCCAGGGCTGGTTCACAGGGTTGGAAGGGACCTCTGCAGGTTATCTTGTCATCTCTGGTCCTGTCCTTCTGCCCTGCCTCAGCTTTTGTCCTTCACACCACAGAAGAGCTGGCACCCAGCCTGTGGAGAACATTTCTGAGCCCTGAACAGAAGTTGTTCTGGGCTGGGTTGTGAAATAAAACCATGAGCCCTGCTGTGTTCTGGGGAACACCCAGGGCTCTCTCACCAGCACCTTTAATAACCACAGCTTGAGGACTGCCTGCCCAAAGCAGGAGAAAGGCCAAAAGACACCAAGGACGGAAATGAAAACTTGGAAAATCCCTCAAATGGTTAAAATAAACTCCTTAGGGGAAGAGAGGAAAAAAAAAATTAAAAAAAAAGGAAGTGTCTCTCCTTTTGAAAGGCTGCAATTACTGTGGATAGGATCCATCTCACCTGATGGCACCCAGGTCTCGGCATCTGCACCGAGCACTCAGATCTCATTTACCATCAATGCAGAGAAATGGGCACCTCCAGCAGGCAATTGCTCTCATCTGGAGGTGGTTGCCTAAAATAGGTCAGACAAATCACTGCAATTTCTCTCCACTTACACATTTAAGAGACTCACTCCAGTACAGACACTTGTCTTGTGGACCTCTGACACCAGGTGAGATGAATCCCCCCGGAATCCGCCAGACCCATCTTCTGAAAGCAAGGAGGGAACGACTGGGGGTGTCCCAAGCCCTGCACTGATGATGGAATAATGAGTCAGAGTGTACAAAACAGTGATCAGCTCCCCAGAACACCTCAGCCTCAGCTCTGACCATTTGGAGGATTTGGGAACATTTGAAGGGGTGATTAGGATTAATCCATTTACCTGAGTAAGTCACTTGGAGAGCCTTAGCTGTAAAACAGTATTGGCTATCAGCATCCTCCTGAGATGATGTTCTGTGAGTTCTGGAAAGGAGATTTTTTCCTCTGAAACAGCCTCTTCACATTTTCCCCGAGTGAAGTATTTTGCTACTCAGATTTGTGATTTAATAATCATAAATAATAGAGCCCTTAGTGCTATATTTTTAAATGACTGAATGGTGAGAATCTACTTTAAAAAATTGTATGAATGCCTATCACTTGTGTGCATATAAATGTATTCAATTAGCACTCAAATCTTGAGTTATCTCCTGATGGAAGGCAAAACCTTTTGAATTCAGTCCCATGCAAGAAATACTGTGTCATTTAACTCACAAAAGGATGCCATGCACTTAACAGATAATGACTGAAGAGGATTTTGCTGTATTGCCTGTTCAGCTGCTTGTGAGGACAAAGAAAATAATTCCCCTTTTAGGATCCTATGGGGTAATGAGTGAACCCTCTCCACACTGATCACACTGAGCAGGGGAAAGGAAAGAGCCCAATGGGCTAAAGGGGCTCCGATTTCATTGTCATGGTCTCCCATGTGCTTTCCATGTTTTGTCTGGGATGCTAAGCCAGTGGCTAACCTGTCTCTGAACCTGCCACCAGCACACAGAGATTACTCACCCTGGATACTGCACTTCAGCAAATGCAGAATTAGCCCTGGCTAAGTAATCTTGTTAGCGTGATTCAGTGTTAAATGGATCTCGATTAAATGGGCCTTTATATTGTCCCAGCTGGAGATGATAAGCCCCCACAAGGAAATGGCAGGAGACCGAAGGAAATTGCTTTACTTCAGACTGGGATGTTTAACCCCATAAAACACTTTCTGGTCCCCCTCTGCTGCTGCTCTCTTGCTTGGCACCATTTTCCCTGGCCCGTGGCTGTGGGGGACAGGAGAGGCTCAGGGCAGGGGATGGAGCATCCCTCCCTGGCACCTGTTGGCCAGGCCAAGAGCAGGGTGCTGGAGACGCTTGTGAGAGGGGAGGACGGCTCTGGTGGGTGTCTTGGTCCTCCTCTGTGGCTCTTTGCTGGAATTAACAATCCCTTAATTGTTAATTAAGGTTGGTGCTTTGCCCATCCCCTCACTCAAGATGTTGGTGCTGGGGTGCCCGAGCATCCAAAGGCCAGAGCCACTGCTGCCACCAACAATTCATTAAAAAATAAATGGTTTTTATTAAAAATAATGTTGGTGCTTCAAACAGCACCCAGGGAGACTCTTTAGTCTTATCTTAAAGAAATGGATTGTTTAAACTTGGGACTGGGAATGGCTTGGGATTTATCAATGAGAGAAAGGAATCAGCCTGGGCTGTATCAGAGGCTGACACTTCATTTCCCCTCCATTTGTGTGTGCACAGCCTGGGGGAGAGGGAAACAGCAGGGAAATCCCCCAGGGACTGCAAACTGGGGGTCACTGGTGTGACTGGGATGGAGAGCTGGGACTCAGTTTCCCCCTCTGCAGTGGGAATCAGCTCCTGGGGCTCTGGAGCAAGGGGGAGGTGGTACAGCTGAAAGCAAGGTTAGAAAAAGAGACAGGTAAAACACCTCAGCTATGATGCCTGCAAATGGTCATTGTCAGGAAAAGGGGACAGATGACAATCTGGGCTTCAAAGTGCCCATTGTACCCACACATTGCTCTGGGCTCTCCTCCTGCCCTCTTTTAGCTGCTAAATTTTCTCTCTCCATGTCTGATGTGACTTCAAAATATGGATTTATCCTCCCAGAGACCCTAACAGGACACATGGAAAATCTCTGCTCTATAGCAAGTCAGATGATCTGATATCTTTTTTCCCAGACCTTTGACAGAAATATGGTAAACATGCAATTATTCGAATTTTTCCATAAATTTTGCATGGGAGGGGGATTTACATGCTTGTGATATTTTCCAGACGTGAATCCCAGCCCTGTGAAGCAGCGAATGGCTGCAGACGGGCAAGAAATGATATAATCTATTGGAGATTTCCTTCATTATCCCTCTAATCAAGGCTTCTATCAGTCTCCTTTGATGCGCTGCTGGAAAAAAAAGATCTTCAAGTAAACTGATGCTGGAGATAATTAATTAACTTGCCATCCTCTTGCCTTACAGACAGAGACAGTGTAAGGAAGAAGAAGTGTCCTTTGCAATTACTGCTCTGTGCTTTTCCATCCTAGTGCTGACAGCTTGCAGGACGTGAAGTGGAAAAGCATTTTACCAAACTTTGAGGCTTTGGCCATCAATTTCTTCACTTGAGAATATTTTCTCCTGCTTGTATTTCTCATGTTGTTGAATAACACTCCTGATGGTGAAAAATGGATTTAATACTTGAGCAGTTAGAGCTGGATGTAGACCAGCCTGGTAATAATATCTTCTTTATTCTTTCCTTAGAGCAAATACCCCCATCTCTGCTATCCTCAGATTATTGTACAGGAAAACGTTTGTTAGGATAGAATAGAACAGTGAAATTAAGGGCTGGGTCAGTGGGTACTGCCACAGGTATTCCCAATATTTTTTTCTAGAGGCTTGGCAAGAACAGGGAATGATTTCTGCCTTGGGAACCCATCTTTTTCATGTGAACTTCTCTTTCCAAATATTGGTGCAATCTCAAATCCTGTAAAGACGTGGTTTTGCTTTCTAGTATTTTAAAGGATAAGATTTAAATTTCTCTGCCATCTCAGCCCAAACCTGGAGCAGGAGAAGGTCTGCAATCCGCCAGTCTCAGATGATTTTCTTTTCTTTTACAAATTATGTCCTTTTTCACTTTTCCTGTGTTTCCAGTTCCTTGAGCCCTCAGAACAGCATTTCAAATTCTAACTAGGCTAGCTCTCTTTAAATTTCTCCTTTTTGGTGCTGCATGAGCAGCTGGACAGGGGAGAGCATGGCTGAGTGGGCAGACTGACAGAGCTTTAAACACGGCGCCGCTCCGAGCTGATCCCAAACCCCATCAGCAAAACCCTGACAACAGCCTCCTTCCAAAGGAAACCTCCCCAGAAATTTCAAGCAGTAAAGCAGAGTGGAAAAAGCACATGAACGCTGAGTTTGGAGTGTTTTCTAGCAAAATCAGGGGTTTTGCTGATTGCAGTGTACGTGCAGGGTGGGTTTATGACAGGGGAAAACTTGTTTAGCTTGGCTTTGGTCACCAGGGGCTTGTAAATTAATTAATACTTGTAGGAGTTACTAAAGGCTAAAGAGGTGAGGGATAGTGTTGCTAATACAGCACAAACTGGTTCTTTTTTTCCTGGGAAAATGCTGCAGAACCAGGTTTCCTTCTTGTGGAAGCGCTGAAGACCAAGGAGTGGCACCATGCATTGCTCATCTCTGTTTTTTAATGCATCTCCTCCTCTTCCAGGTGCTGGCAGGCACTGGGCTGAGACAATAAATAACTTAATAATAAAAACAGGAATTAATTCATTAATAATAATTAATAAAATAATTAATAATAAAATAATAAAATTAATAAAATTAAAAATAATTAATAAAAACAGTATTGTGGTGCTTCATTTCCAGCAGTGATGGGACTTCTCTTGCCCTGGGGAGTGGATGAACAACTTTAATTGGTGGATGAACAACTTTTAACTGGTAGATGAACAACATTTAACTGGTGGATGAACAACTTTCAACTGGTGGATGTGTCTTGTATCTGCTTTTTCCCAAGATTATTAGCAAATTAATGTGAATGGTGAAACACTAATTATGAAATTGGTGTGAATTGAGGCTGTGGGGTGCTGGTGGCTCTGGCTGGCCCCTGGTGAGGCTGGGGTGAGGGGGAATGTTCTGGAAGGTGGGCTGTGCTGGCAGGGCTCCCACCACCTGCGTGCACCTCGTGTGGGGTTATTTTCTGGGGGGGAAAAGTGCAGTTCCTGGAAACCACAGGTTCAAAACCCCACTCCAAGCAAAGCCTCACCAACACTTTGCCTTTTGAGAATCATTCTGTCAAGGCTGAGAAATGAATTAATATGGGAGCAAGGGTTTGAAGGGCATTTTCTTGAGTGATTTGTGTAACTAGGCAGATTTATCACCATCTCCCCGTGTTTTTGGGGGCAGCTGTGGTTCCAGAACAGTCCCAGGAGTGGTCCAGGGTCAGCAGCAGTTGAGTCAGCTCTCAGCAGCTGGAGGTTGTGATGATTTGATGAAGACCAAAGGGGACAGATGATTTTTGGTAAAAATGGTCACCTTTAGAAAATCAGAAAACCTCCCCCTTCCCGACTGAAATTTGGGAAAGTTGGGAATATTTTCATCTGCAAGCTTTTAATATTGAAATTGTCAGTTTTGAAAGTAACTGCCTTGCAAACCACAAATGCTCATCTTGGCCTGTGAGCACTGAAAAGCTCCTGATGAATGTCCTTTCTCACACGCTCCTTGTATGCAGAACTCTTCAAAAAAAAGAAATCTGCTAATTAATTTTAAGCCTCTTTGTGGCAAAGCCTAAGAACAGGATTTACCAAGAGAGCAGGGGGTCCATCTGGTGCAGAAAGCTCTCTCCTTTGCCAAGGGATTTGTTTCCTGGTGGGGTTTAGGTCTGGATGTCCCCTTTGGGCAGCAGTACTGACCAGGGGCACACTCCTCAGCGTGGGGAGGGGATGGTGACAGAGCTCCTCAGCCACAAGTCCGAGGGGTTTTCCTGCACCTGTGCCCAGTGGATTTTCCCTGAATAATGGGATCACCCCTGATGGCAGTGATGCTCAGTTTTAGAAGTGGGGCAAATAAAGCATGGTGTGAACTCAGTGAAGCTTTCGCAGGTTTCATCCTCCAGGTTCCCTTGAAACTCCTTTAAATAAAAACAATTAGCTGCAGCTTCACTCTCCATCACCACAAGCTGTGCTAAGCCTGTCTGCTCTGTGTGGATGTTCTCTGGAAGTGCCAGTAGCTGAGAGGACACACAAACCAACTTCCCACACCTGCTCTTCCCCAGCCAAGCCAGATTTGGCCAGGAAATTGAGTTTGGATAACACACACGTGTGTTTTGCATCTCCCATTTTCTGTATCTCTCATTGTCTCAACCCCTTTTCTCACAGAGTTTCTAATTCTGATTTTTTTTTTTTTTCCAGGAGCACATTAGATCCATGTTAATGAAAATTTGCTTGAATTCCCCAAAAGATTTGCATTGATTTTTGGGTTGGAGAGAGGCAGGGAAAGCAACAACATTAACAAGGAGACCTACTCATTTGAACTTAATCTGTTCCTCTGTTGTAATTAGCAATACATTTGCTTATGGAGAGAGAAGATTTTGATGACTGACAAAATAAAATAAACTGGGTGGAGAGAATTTTACAAGTTTTTAAGTGTGTGTGCAATGAGTGAAAGGAGAAAATGAAATGAAAGAGTCATGAAATTAAACACAAAATGCATCTTTTCTCCCCACATAGGAGCATTTCATCCTTCCTAACTCAGCTGCAGTTTGGCAAGCCCTTGTTCTTTGTTTTTCATGTCTTCCAGCAAAGGACAAACCAGCAGCTAAACCCTGACTGGGGAGCAGCCCTTGAAGGAGTCTAGAGCAGGTAGGGATTTTCCTTTGGCTGATATCCACCAGAAACATTTTCTTGTGTGTTTGATGCTGAGCTGTGCAGGACCTGCCTGGGAGGGGATGAGCTGGCCTGGCTGGGCTGTGCTTCAGCCAAAACCCTCAGCCAGCTCCACTGCTGCCATGGCATGAGGGCTGGCAGAGCAGTTTGCAGCCTCAGGTTTATTTTCTTTCCCTTTTTGGATGCTGCTGAAGGATTTGCTGGGCAGGGAAAGGTGTTCCATCCCATGTTTGTGTGTGTAAAAAATCACAATGGGAATGATGTATTATCATTTGTTTGCATGTGGTCACCTTGAGCAGCTGAACTAGGAGAAATCAGATGTTGTGCTGTGTGTCCTTCAAGTGATTATTTCAGATATTTGCAGTCTTGACAAGGTTTTCCTGCAAAGTCGATGATAAGAAATAATTTTCATTACATGCCCAAAACAGTCTGTAAAGCACTGAAATCATTATGAACCCAGTCATGCTGCTAAAATCCAACTGATTATGCTCTATTTTGTTTGAACTTTTAATTCCTCTCCTATCTTCCCTTGGTTAGTGGTCAAGTGTAACTTTACCTTGGAGCTCAGCCCTGTGAGACACAGCTTGTGGCTGATTGCATCTGATGGGGGGAAAGAGAGGGTTTTGCTGGAATCTTCCTGTTAATTTTTGTGCATAAATTAGGAGAAATTAAGGCTGTGTGTGGCCCATGCAGCTGGTCATGGCTTGGCCATGGTGTGATGCTGACTGAGCACCACACCAAGTGTTGAGTGGCCAGAAGGGGTCTGGTGGCTCTGCTGGCAAACCATTCCCATGGGAACTGAGGACAACTCTCAGGAAAGCCTGAGAGCTCACAGTGGACATGGAAACAGGATAGAAAGGTCAGAGTTATTGGTTTTCTGGATTTCATTGCCAGTTAAAACTTTATTGTCTGAGCTTTTCTCTCTGAAACAAAGTTAGGAGAATAAAAATCAGTCGAATGTTGGGCTTGCTTCATGCAGGTTCTGATGTGTTCTCCCTGTATTCCAAGACACCCAGAAATGATGCAAACATGCTTTGGGCAACGCTGAGCTAATCAGCTGCTTGAAAGGCAGAGTATTTTAACTTCAGATAGGTGTCAAGTCATCACGTCCTGGTTTCTTCAGGATGTGTGGAGAGCAGGCACGTTCCTGCCTGCCAGGAGCTGGGCCAGCAGCCCTGGAGCCAGGGGGTGGGGAGGGCATTCTGTGGCTGTGCCAAGGAAACAAGGCTGCAGATCCACCTTGATCTGGAGAGCCACGGCTCGGCCCTTTGGCTCAGCATCCCTTCTCCCTCTGGGGCTGGAATCAGAAGCCTTGCTGTGCTGGATTAGATTGCTCTGCTGGATTTTTGTGTCTGTGCATTTCCCTGTGCCTCATTAGCTGGTTCAGCACGGGCTGGAGCCGTGCTCAGGTCAGCAGGACGTGCCCAGGGGTGCCAGGCCCTGCCAGGGTTTGCATTTCCACGGGCTTGCCATTGCTCAGCGCATCCAGGGATAGGTGCAGCTGATAAACATGACTGATAAATATGTGTAATAAACAGCCAGGGCCCAGCACACTGTAATAAGCTGCTCATCTCTGGAGCTGCCACAGCATTCTCCTGGCAAATATTCTGACACTTGATCACAGTCCTGCTGGGAACTCCCAAACCATGGGAGCAGAGAATTTCTCCAAAATCTGGCTCATTTTCTGCCGTGTTCCATGCCACTCATAACCCCGGGAGTTCTGCACTTCTGGGCACTCCCAAAATCTGTTCTGTCTGAGCTGAGGCTGGGGGAGCAGTGCAGACCCCCTGAAGAGCTGGGTGGCACAAGGGACACTTGCAGGGTGTCACTTTGGGACACGATTAAGTGTTTCTATCGGGGCAGACTCGGCCGCAGGTCGTGTGAGGGCAGCCTCAGTGGGTCAGCCAGATTGCCCTGGCTGCCTTTAAAGGGTTTATCCCAAGGGGCAGCTGTCCTGTTTGAAACCCTGCAGCCAGGTAGGATCCAGCCTTCCCCTGCCGTGCCTGGGCTCTCCCAAGTCTCAGCCTGCAGGAATTTTCACGGAGGCTGTTGGGAATGAGGCTGGCTTTGATGGGTATCTCCTTTGGGCAGCAGGTTTGTTGGGCTGGGGCTGGGTTTGGTGTGGGGCTGGGCTCTGTCCCCCCACCTCCTCCCCACCCAGGCAGGGTGGGAACCTCCAGGAGGGCACTGCTGAGCTCTCGAGACCTGGAGCAGATTAGAATATGCTGAACTGTGAAGACTTGTCTTAATTAATGCTTTATAAGGCTACAGCTAGAGCTGGGGAAATAATCAATAGTGAATCATCTGCGCGGCAAACTCAGCTCTTTTCTGCGGGCGAGTTATCTGTAAACAGCTTGCAGTTTTCTCCATTTGTTCATTCATTATTTACAATTATTTCCCAAATAGTTCCTTCAAATTGCTTTTGGTCTGCAGCTTGTTTGCCAGCAGCACGTGGCAGGCTCCTGCCCCTTTGCTAGTCAAGCTGTGATCATTAGTTTTTGGTGGGACGAGCAGGTTATGTGGCCTCACGCTGTGTCCCCAAACACAGCAGCCCTGCTCCTGCCATCCTCCTTAATGAATTCACAATAGCTTTGGGCAGACATTCCTTGCAGCATCCCCTCTCTCTGCCAACAGCCTCGTTAGTTAAACCCTTCGTTAGGAGGCTTGTCAGGGTGCAGTGGCTGCAGCATGGATTCAGAGCCCATCTCATCTGGGTTCTCCCTCAGCTGGTCCTCACTGGCCCTATTGGCCTTATGAGTGGCAGGATCTTCAAAACAGGCAAGTCTTAGTGACCACGGGTGTTTTCAAACTCAGGAACCTGCCTGGGCCACTGGTGAGAACCCCAGAGGGCCAGGCTGGCCCTCCCTGCCCCAAACAAACCCTGCTGGAGTCCAGGCTCACACCAAACTGGTCTCTGCAGCCAAAGACCCTCATTTACACCTGTCACTGTGCCCAAAGTGACTGCAACCCTGGCAGAGAAAATCACCTCCAATTCCAGGGCTCTGTCCATGCTCTGGCTTGCAGTGTGCCTTCCCCTGTTAAAATCACCACACCATCGCAGCTCCAAGGAGCCGTGGCACTTTTGATGATTAAAAGGATTTCTTCATGATAAGAACTGGAGTGAAACTCATTTCAGGTAGCAGCCAAACAGCTGCTGGATGGTACACAGTTTCATTTACTGCTGACATGAACTGGATTGTTTTAAGCAGAGGAGGTAAATAGGCTCTGACATAAATCAAAGAAAACACCAGCTGCAGGTCAGCCGCGCTCTGGGGATTCACTGAATCTGTGAGGAAACCAGACAGAGGAGCCGGCTGCTCGCCCACACTGCTCAGGAAGGGTCTGCCTCGGCTGCAGGAAGAAAGATTGCCCCATGCTGGGGAATTTTGACAGTTTTCTTCCCATTCCCACACTGTTACAGCCCCTGGAAGGCAGATCTTGGGATGCAGCTGCAAAAGAAAAGTGCTGGAAGTTGGTCCAAGGTCTCTCCTGGCAGGGTTGTGCTGGGAAGTGTCTGGTGCTGGCATGGGAGTCTGGACCTCTTCTCTGAGAGCCTTGGTATCATCTGACAACTGAGCTGAGCTGGAATTGTCCCATGGGACACAGCTGTCACCATCCTGGGGCTGCCCCTGGGCAGGGTCCCTCTCCCCTCCGTGGTGAATCCAGCACTCGCCCCTTCCCACCCCCATCCCAAGGCCTTGCTGGGCCTGGCATCACCTCTGCTGCAGGTGGGGATGCAGAGAATTTGGGGAGGTCACAGAGGAGGGCTCAGTGTATAGAGTGACACAGTCCAGACATACAGATCACTCCAGCTGTCTTTTCTGTGGAAGACAGAAGGAAAAAGGAGTTCTGCTTAAAAAATTAACAAATCCTGACCTCAGAGGAATCACGAGCCCAGAGCAAAAATCCCCTGAGCACCTGAACAGTGCTGCCTGCAAGCTGGGAAGCGTCCCCAGAGCCAGCAGCGGTGTCCTGAGGCTGCAGAGTCGCTCTGCTGGGTGCAGCAAACACTCCCAGTGTGCTGCCTCAGTCCCTCCACAGCTCAGACCTGGGAAAAAACAGCAGCAGCCCCCTTGGCTCCCTCTTCCCTGCTGCAGGTCCCCGCAGCAGCTGTGCTTCACCACCCTGCTCGAGCAGGGGGAGAGAGGGTTGGGTGGTGGTTTTTTTTTTTCTCTCCTTAAGTCAAAATCAATGATGATGACAGAGTTAGAAGGTGAGCGATGGGAAAGGAGAAGAAAGCACCCGGTGTCAAATTTGATGCAGGAGGCAGTTAGAGGAACCTATTACGAGTTCTGTTGCCTTAGGGTATGTTGGTGGGTACATAGGAGAGTGTAATGTCAGCGAAACAGGAGAGCAGTCTCTTTCCCCTTGAACCCTTATCATTAATGTGGAAGGCATACATTGTCAGCTATTAGTCTGGAGGGGAGGGAGAATAGCACATGAGATGTCTTAGTTTGGAAATGGAGACTGACTCCTCGTCTGGCGTGTGAAGGATGGAGGGTTATTGCAACTGTTGTTGTTGTTGTTGCTGTGATTACGGTGGGTATTACAGGATTTGGGAGAAGATGGGGCTCTGAGGGTTCTGCTGCCTCTCAATGTGGTTTTGAGGAGGGAAAAGCACGGTGTGGTGAGTGCTCTGGGTGGTTGGAGCCCCTCTGCAGAGCGTGGTGGTGCCATCGGTGACAGGGATGCTCTGTGTGACCCAGGAGGGAGCAGGTCTGTGTCCCCAGCCAGCACTCACACTGCCAAAGGGGACTTGGGTGGTTGTGAGAGAGACTTTGCAAGAGAAATTATAGAAAAGAGTTTAAAAAGTGGTTTTAATTATTCCTATTGCTGCTGTAGTCATTGGTGGAGGACGAGGAGCTGCACCCTGTGGTGTAGGAAAGATCTGCAGGCAGGGATTTGGGTCTGGGGTTTGATGCATCCCTCTCTGTCCATGAGCCCAAGTCAGTCTGTCTGCTTTGCACTCAGCAGCAGCTTTTGTCCAAACACACCAAATATTTATTGCAACCCTGGGTGACCCCATTCTCGAGTCAGCAAAGGATGCTGGCTCCTGCAGACACAGGGACAGAGTCGCTCTCCCACACCTCAGCTCCCATCCCTGCCTCACCCACTTGATACAGTTTCCCTCATTTAGGAAATGTAAATAATTCCTTGGGCTCGGCTAATCCCAAGATTACACGAGTAATTCCTGTTTGCATTAATGGGAGGATCTCTCTCAAATTCTCTGCATGTGAATGAGCATCACAGGACTGGCACTCTGAGCCCTGGTGAGTCTCTGGCTCAGACTTCCCCTCCTCCCCTCCCCTGTGCTCAGGCAGGACCTGAGAGGAAACACAAAACTAGCTCCTTTGCCTTCATTTTTTTGGAGGCACATTGCAAATGATGTCTGTTATTAACTCTGGCCATTAGTCCCTTCCTTCTCCATCCAGCTCTGCCATTGTGGCTTTCAGAGTTACCTCACAGGAGATGGAGAACATGGTCATGCTCCATGAGGTGTGAGAAAAAGGGTTTATGAGCAAGTAAAACAAATCCATCCCCCCTGTGCCTTCTGCTGGCATCTGGTGTGTGCTGACTCCCAAAATCCCAGCCTTGGGGTGCCTGGGATGCACATCCAGGGATGCTGCACTACCCTGAGGTTTTTATTTCCACCCTCTGTCTGGGTGGGAGGAGATGAGGATATCTGCAGCTCCCCAGCTCCATCTGCAGCTGCTCTCAAGCCCAAACCCAAAGCCAGGGAAGTGCCAAAAGCTGCCCCAGCACCGGGGTCACGGGGCAGAGCAGAACCCTCAGCTCGCTGCTCCTGACTGCGCCTCCCACTGCTGCTCACCGGGGAAAATTATTCATTAAGCCAATTAATGAAGATAAGATGGAGTAGCAGCTCTGGAAAAATACAGATCAACAGCAGGTCATTCTCTGGGCTGAGCCCTGCCCCTTCTCCTGCTGGCAGCTGCCTGGCACCGCTCACATCCCCCCTGGGAGATGCCACAGGCTGGGACAGCCAGGCCAGGGCTGACAGCCAGCTGTGGCCAGGGGCTCCGGGTGAGGCTGCTGTGCTTCAGGAGCTGGGAGCATCCAAGGCAGTGACAAAATTATAGCAGGGAGGGGAGGGAGTTAAAAATACTGAAGTAATCACTAAAATCCCCCCCCAGACTGTCACACATCTGTCTGCACCCCCAGCACAGTCCCTGCAGCTCAGCACTGGGTCAGGCCAGCACGTGAGCGTGGCAGGGATGCTGCTGAGGTACCTCAAACCTCCTGCCTCGGGGGCTGTCACTCAGCTCCTTCATTAGGAGGGAAAAAAGTGCTGGAGAGCCCTTGCTTCCTACAGTGGTTTTATTTCAAAGCTCTTTCAAATCAGGGTAAAGAGGTACGAGGCTCACTTTTGCACATGAGTTGCTGAATGGAAAAAAGAAGCACGTTCTTAATTTGGGGAATGATTTGGTAGTTGTAAAAAATGGGAAGCCAGGTGAGCTTGGGGGGTTTGGGGGAAGTTCTTGGGTTTGGGGTGAGAGGAAGGTGGAAGAGCCAGAAAAACCTTTATGCTGCTGTGAAATCTGTGTGCCATCAGTATTTGCTGAGGGGGAAAAAAATGCAGCAGTTAGCTGAGCAGCAAGATTGGTGTTCTTGTATTATTCCAAAAACATAGGGCTGATATTTATTTCATTAGAGCAAGCCTTCCTGTAGCCAGCAAATGAATTCCACAAAGTGAGAGGAACCCCAGGATCAGGGACTTTACTTCATTTGGGATTGTGTGCAGCTAATATTCTGGTTAAATAAATACATTTTACTAATTGGATTACTCAGACAGTGTAATATACTGCTGGATTTCCAACACGATGCTAATAAATTGTGTGAAGAACTTAATCATGTTAGCTTCCAAAAAGCTTGTAAGAGATGAAATTAAAAAATAAGTAGAAGTTGACATCTATTGCATTTCACAGTGTCTTCATTTTCCTCATCCTTCTTAGAGTTCTCCTTTCCTCAGCATGGCTGATGTGGATTTTTTTAATCTTCCTGTGATTAGGGAGGATGCAGTGTTAGAGTGGGACTGGGGCTGCTGGCTCCTGCCTGGTGTTTGGCTCTTCTCCTACCACTGATTCTGGTAGAGACAGAGGGAATGAGGCCTTGCCATCCCCTTCTGGAGGCCAGGGAGCTGTGGGATATTTCCCTGGGTGCAGCAGGAAACGAGGCTGGAGAGAGGCTCCTGATGCTCCCTGGAGTTGGGAAGGATGCTGAGTGAGCGTGTGATGGGGTCTGTGCTGGGGGAGAGGACGTGGCCCTGGGCTGGGAACCCCACCAGGAGCATCCCACAGCTCAGGGCCAGCCCAGGGAGGAGTTGGGTGGTCTGTGCTGTGCATCCACATCCCTCCACATCAGCAAAATGATGGAGCACAGGCACTGCTGCCTCAATTCATCATCAGCGAGGCACAGCACTGCTCAATTCACCTGAGCTTCCCACCAGCAAGGGAAAAAGCAACACAGACTTTTCTTTCCTTATTTTTTTTTTTTATTTCTTTGACAGAAACAGATAGTGAGTGAATGGCTCTCCCTCTCCAGCGATCTGACAAATGGACACTAAAAACAGATAACTCGTCCCCCCATCAATAGAACAGCTCTTGGGTCACAGAGACAGCTCAGATGTGTTCCTTCAGCTGCACCCAGCTGTAATAGGGCCTGCTCCTTACTGAGGAATAAATGCCAGGCAAAGGGAGTGGTTTGAGCTGAGGGGCTGGGGAACCTCAAACAGATGGAGCCCACAGCGAGGGCTGGAGGGAAGGACAGACAGTGCCTCTCACCCAGATCCAACAGCTGTGGCATTTCCTGGGATGAGGATGCTCCCAGCCTGAATTACACCCCAGCTCCTTCCCCCATCCTCTGCTGAGGATGAAGCTGTCACAGCCTCCCAGTGCAGGACAAGGTTTGCTGGAACATCACTTTAGCTCAGGATGAGCACCTCCACATGATGGAAATCATCAGGGTGAGTGTGCCTATGTGAACAGCTCACCAAAATAAACTCCAGCACTCGGGCCTCAGCAGTAAAAATACCCTTCCCTTGCTCACAAGGTGCCTGTTTGGAACCTCCTAATTTTTTCAGATGTATTTGATGCATCAAATGGTGATAATTGTTGTACTAAAGGGACACATGGGGGAATGATTTGCCTTTCTGAAGCGCTGTGAGATCTTCAGATGAAACGCTCAGCTGCTGTGATTGGCACTAGAAAGAAGGAATTGCCAATTCCTGTTACAGAGCTGCTTCCCCAGCAGGTCAGACGTGTGGCTTGGTGTGTGCATTTTGGTGCCCAGAAATGCTGTCCCCCATCCTGCCAGCGTCAGAGGGATGCACAAGGTGCAGCTGAAGGCAAGGTTTTCATGGAGGCAGGCAGGAGCCAGCTCCTCTTCCCAGCTGCCTTCCAGAGAGTCAAACCCAAACCACCCAGACCAAGCAAAGTGCCTGCGAGCAGCAGCAACTCAGAAACCCAAAAAGCAGCTCCCAGCCTGGCATCCAGTCACTGCAGCCCCTGGCTGAGCAGCCCCAAAATCTCTGCACTGCTCTGCCTTCCCTCTCTCCCCCTCACTTCTAGATCTCCTCCTGATCGAAGTTGCCTTATTTTTTTAATTCCCCATATAAAAGGAGCATTGTCTGCGTGAGGCCTCACCCTGCATTTATTTATATTTTCTCTCACAGCAGGATTTAAAAACAACAAACCAGCCCCTGAAATGGCAGCAGCTTCCCTGTAACCTGAACCTCATTGAAATACTAATAACTAGGTTTTGATGCAGCTTTGTGGGTATTAATGCAAATGTTTTTCTGACTCTCCAGGTTTAATAGCAACAGCTTATACAACTCTAATTAGCATAACAAAATTCAGTGATGAGGAGTAAAATGCTTGTCTTGTTTGATGTTTCCTGGTAATTAGCAAGAATAATGATTTATGCAGCGTTCCTGGTTCCCGGCTCACAAAAGATGGCAGGGAGCACTCTCAGCAGTTAACTGTGGGTTTGTGGCGAGGATGGAGCTGCTGGGAAATGCTCGTGGAGAGGCGGGGAGGCTCTCCCAGTGCGTGTGTGCCACCGCACAGCCGAGCCCAGAGCACCCCGAGGGCTCCGGGCTTTTCCCTGCGCATCCTCCCGTGCGGAGCTGCCCGTGCGCTTCGGGGCTGTGCGGGCACACGGGCTCTCCCCAGCTCCAAACAACCTCCCTGCCCTTTGTACAGGGCTGGGCAGCGCTCCTGCAGAGCCAGGACGCTGATTTTGCCTTAGAGATTGGGTTTTTGTGCCTTTAACAGCGAGTTTTCCTGCAGCTGGGGAGGTTTCCTTCCCTCCCTCCAAGCGCTGCACACACGGAGCCCCTGGAGCAGAGCTGTGGAGGAGAAGGGAGGTTTCTCAGCCCCAGCATTTCCAGGATGAGACGAGGCAAAGCTGCTGCTGCACAGCCCCACGTCTGCTCATCCCCAAAGAAACCTCTTCTGCACGCCTTGGGCTGCGTCTTTGATCGGGGCTGTGTAAAACAGCGCCTGCTGCTCTGCTGCGGGCCAGGAGGAGTTAAAGGTCAGTGGGAAGAGGCTGCTGCTGGCATTTCCCAGCTCGCTCAGCCCGTGTTCGCAGACACAACCCTCTGCATCACCTTTAATATTTCTCCCTGGCTGTCAACCCTTCTCCCTGGCTGGGCGGGGAGCTTCCCGGGCAGGAGCCCCCTCCATCCCTCCTTTGAGTAAGAGGGGAAGGATTAAAAGGCTCTGCTGCCTTCCCCGCCGGGTGCAGCCCCGGAGAAGCCTCCCCGCTCCATCAGCCGCTGCCAGAGCCGCTGGGAATGGCTGTGTGTGACCCTCTGGGGACTGCTCAGCGCTCCCTCTCCTCGCCTGTGCCATTAAATGTGCTGTGAGTTATGAGTTACGGTCCTCCCGTCGGGCCGGGCGTGTGGAGCCCTGCATTAGGCACATCTTTCTCCTCTGCGAGCTCCTGCCCCGCTCCCCAGCACCATCCTCTCCTTACAAAAGCTTTCATTGTATTAACAGCTGTAAAGCAAACCATGCAGGCCAGTAAATTCTGAAGGAGTAAAAAGAAACCCTCCTTTTATGTGGTATGCAGTCGGCTTTATGGAGGGCAGTGCCGAAGGCACTTACTGAGATAAACGTTCTGGCTGGGTTTTTAAAAGGACTAAATAATGTTGGCCATTTGTGGGTCTGTAAGAGGACAAAATTAGGAGAGAAGTTAAACTACCTGCTACTGAGCATCAGATGAATTTTTGTGGCAATCTGGAAGCGATCTCTGACTGTGTACACGGCTCCCCAGACAGGGACTTGGCCGGCACAGGCAGAGGAGGGAGAGCTGCCGTGTTTCTCAAGTGCCAGAGCTTGGATGCAGCAGCAGCAATGTCGGTAGCCTGATCCAATACAGCAAATCCTTTGTTTCCTCGCTAAGAAAGCTAATTTTGCAAAGCAAAAGACTGAATGATGTATAATCTGTGAGTGCCTCTAGTGTGTGCTGCTCTTGGGAGAGGGAAATTGTCATCTGAGGAATAGGACAAATGCAACCAGGGCTGTTCGATTGTATTCTCTCCTTCCCTCCACCCTCCCAGTGTTTCTGAAATGGCTTCTACCATGAGACACCCCGAGACAAGATGCATTCATTCATATTAATAACATTTGAGTATCTGCATGGGTAAGGTGGCTCAGAGAGAGGCATTCATGATGAGAAGAATAATTTGGTCCAGCCAGTCTTTGCAAACTACTCTGGGGAAAATCTTTCCCACCCTGGGCGCAGTGGGAAGCCTTGGCTGTGCTGTTCACATAAGAAAGCACAAGCTGATCTGACAAGCTGCAAACGCCAGCGTGGAAATGTCCCTCTGTCCCCTCTGTCCCCTCTGTCCCCTCTGTCCCCTCCATTCCTCCCTGCTAGCCTGGGCCGTGTGAGGGGCTGAGCCCTGCCAGCTGCTGGCCACGGGAGATCTGGGCTCACTCTTCTCCAAGCAAAGCACAAATCCCTGTGCTGGCAGTGACTGCCACTGGTGTGGTCACCCCCCGGTGCCTTGGGGTGCTCCAGCCCCATCTGGCAGCCGGCTGGGGGAAGGCTCTGCTCCAGGAGGTGGTCACAAGGCACCAGAGCGTTTTCCAGTGTCTCCCACAGAGGAAATTCCTCTGGAGTGAGATCATGCTCTCCTCTCCAAAGGAGGGCAGATCTGCTGGGGAGCAGGGAGCTGGGGATGGGGGCAGATCCTGCCTGCAGCCTCTGAACTCGCACTCACCCTGCTCCAGCAAGGTTTAACAGCATCCCTGCACTTTTTATAGCAGAGATTATTTGTTAGCAGAGATCCAGCGTGCAGAGGCTCTGGGCTGCATTGCTGCTTAGCCTGTCCCAGGGGTTGCTGTGGCACATTTTTGTGTCTGTGCCCTGCTGAAGGGAAGCAGCAGCAGTGAGCACAGCCCCTGTCCTGGTACCCACCCCCTGCCCCAGGTGAGGCATGGCACAGCTGCTTCAGAGTAGAGCCTAACCAGGTGCAACAAGCTTTACACTGCATCTCACTACACAAATATTTGTTCCAGGCAGGGGTTTATTTACTGTAGAAATAATGAAATTTTCATACAATGCCTTTAAGATCTTGTTAGTGCAGAGCACAATTGTGAATTGCAGCTGGAGCTGAGGCTAATCAGGAGAGCTCAGGGAAAGGACCCTGGCAGGGAATGGACAGGGAAAGGTGTGACCCAGCAGTGAATGATCACACAAACATGGGTAGGTGGGATTGCTCAGGCTGGGCTGGATGGGGCAATGAGCAGCCTGGCCTAGTGGGAGATGTCTGTCCATGGGAGTGGGGATTGGGATGAGATGAGCTTTAAAATCCCTTCCAAACCAAATCTTTCTATGAATATGAGTCTATGAGATTGTGATTCTGTAATTCTGTGATCCTATGATTCCATGATTCTGTGACTCTGTGACTATGATTCTATGGTTCTGTGGTTCTGTTATTTTCTGATTCTGTGATTCTGTGAATTTATGACTCCACAACTCCAGCTAGATGACTACATGCTGAAAAAGCTCCCCTTGGCACTGTGTGCCAGCCAGCAGACAATGGCCCTTGCTCAGCTTAGTGCCACTTTCTGGGCACTTTCCAGAGGGTCACACAAACTGCTGCAAAATGTATTGTGAAGCTTGTTGCTCCTCCAAATTTCAGCCTAGAAGCCAAGCTCCCAGAGCTGCAAGGGAGCTCTGAGCCTCACAGGCTTTGGTGCCCAGGGGTTTTGTTGAGTCTGGGGGAGCTGTAACAACTCTGACAAGCTCCTGTGGGCTCCATACGATGTGTGAGGGCTGAGTCAGGCTGGCTTCTACCCAAAATGATTCACCTGGTGAATCCCACTCTCTTCCATGGGCTGAGCCAACCCTTTGGCAGAATCTGTGTGTTTGAAATGCAGCTCTCAAAGAGGTAAATGTGTGGTCTGTGGACTCATGTCAGATTTCCTCCCAGGTGGTCATCCTTGAATGGGATGAGATTTCCCTGCAGACACAGCCGGCCAGCAGCTGCTCCTTTCCTGTTGGGCACTGCCAGGTAGCAGGAACAAGCAGAAACAAGCAGAAACAAGCAGGAACAAGCAGGAACAAGCAGGAACAAGCACAAACAAGCAGGAACAAGCAGAAACAAGCAGGAACAAGCAGAATCAAGCAGGAACAACCCCTCTGGAAGTGTGGACCCACTCCCAGGGGCCAGAGGGTGCCAAAGGGGCTCCTCAAATAGACTTTGGAGAAGAGATTTGCAGGAAAATGTTTCCAGCATGGCTTCAGCCAGCATCAGCTCTGGTGTGAGGTGAGAGCAGGAGACAAGGTGGAGGGAGGAGAGCCCCGAGCAGGTGCTGCTGTGAAACATTTCCATCCCTCTCTGCTTGGAAAGGCTTGTGCAGGCTTCACAGTGCCCGTGTGTGTGTGGATGGGAATGATATAAATGTAAAATTGGCCTTCTCAGGTTCTGAAGAGCGCAGTTTGCAGCTGGAGATGGATCACCAATCTTCCAGGGAATTGTGCTCTACAAGGTTAAGCATGTTTGCAGAAGAAATATGGATAATGCTCTTATCATGTATGACCTTTACTATATGTGTAACATTGTCAGTGACAAAAATGCCATTTTTTAAATGGTTTTCACACTATGGTATCCAGCCATTAATCATGATGTATGTGAGTGACTCTATATTGTTTCTCTGAAATTGCAGCATTAGATTACTTTCCATCCCGGCTGCTCACATGAATTGTACCCCCTGTTACCATGAGCAGGGTTCCTATTTTCCATGCCTAATGTCATTGTGGCCCTACATTTACCCAGAGGACTGGAGAGAACTTTCCAAGGCACAAAGAGAGCAGCTCTGCTCTCCCTCCCCACAGACAATTTGTGCATATGTGCGTATAAATGGTGCACTTACTTTAAGGTGTCTCTCTAATCCAGGAGTTGATAAATGACTTTTTCAGACACCTCTGCTGATGTTGCATTTTTAATGTAGACAAACTGTAGCTCTGGCTCCAGCCTGTGCATCCCTGCCACTGCCATCCCCACTCTTGGCGGGTTAATGCTTCATCTCGCCTGCTGTAATTTGGGAGGTTTTACTTCCAGAGTGTATTTTGATTTACAGAAGGTAAAAAGCAGTTGGCAGTTTGATGTTTACTCTTTTGTGGGCTTATTTTTTTTTTTTATCTTTTTTTTTTTAATGCAGCAAGCTTTCAGGTGTGAGTGCTGCTTCCTGCTGTACATAACTGATATTTATCCTTCCTGAGGGAAGGTGCTGCCCCAAAGGGATGCCAAACAAAGCCCCTCACACCCAGCCTGAGCTGTGGGTTTTGGGACTGAGCTGCTCTAGCTGCTCACTATGGTGCAGGGTGGCACATAACATCTGCCAGTGCAGGACTTGTGCAGGGATCAGAGGGAAAACAGAGCTCCCAGAGAGCAGCTGGATACACAGTCAGTGTTTGCAGCCCGAACAGATCATCCCTGCCATCCCCCAGTTAGCATTATCCACAGAATGGACTTGCTGGGAACCCATCTCCCTTTGCTGCTGGAGCAAGAGTGACCAAATGAGTCAAAGAGAAGCAAAGATTTTCAGATGGAAACAGTGTGGGCACACTGCATCCACGCAGAGCTGTGGGTACCCATGGGGATTCCCAGTGTTTTGTGTCTTCAGGGGGAACTCAGCAAGGTCTGATCTTGCTCGTTCTCATCAGCACCAAACCAGAGTGAGGTCACTGAGATCACTGAGCTCAGGGCCCAAGTGGGGAACACAGAATCAGTCTCTTGGGATGACAATATTTTCAAGTAACAAAAAGGTCTGTGCTGTTGCAGCCCATTGGTGGATTTGAGGAAGACCTCAGCAAGCCTCTGACATCCTGAGTGACCTCAGGAGAACAACAACCTTTGTCTCTGGGCTCCTGCTTCAAAAGCTTTCCATCTCTTACTGCATGCATGTGTTGTGGCCAGTACAGTGGGGACTGGTTTCCTTTACAGCACTTCCACAGGGCTCTGTAATCCCTTTATTCTTCTTTCTTACGTGACTCTTCAGGACTGCAGAGGCAGCAGGTCCCCAGGAGCTGAATCTTCCCAAATGCAGCCTGTCCCCCCCAGCTGATCATTCCTTTGACCCCAAAGAGCCTAAAAGGCTTTGCTGCTGTGCCCAGAAATCCCTGTCACTTCTTGCTGAGTGTCTGGTGACAAAGTGAGTGCCTGTGGCTGTAGGAGCCCTCCCTGAGCAGGGCTGTGAGCTCTCACCTCTCTCAGCACAGCCCAGGGCTGAGTGCTGCACCCCTGGGACAAACAGGGCAAGGTGACAACCAGGCTTGGTCTGCAGCACCTGTGACTGCCCCAAGTGCTGCCCACCCTGTCCTGAGCCCACCCCTGCCTCCCCTGAGCTGCCTGCGAGCATCCTGAGATGAGTCAATTGTGTGGGAGCAAGTGCAAAACAAATTGCACGTGCTCAGGAGAGCAGGAGCCTTGTCTTTGTCTCCATTTCCCTGTGCCTTTGTTCCCAACTCTTGCTTTGCTGAGGAGCTTCTCCTGACGAAGGCAGGCACTGAACTTGAGGCTGATTATGCTTCAAGAGCTTCCTGTTTGTTGGTGTTGTCTAAAGAATCACGTGGCTGTGTTCACCTGCCTCAAACCCATCCTAAACTAATCCTGATTTTCTCAATTTACTCTATCTTGCTGTTTCTCTTCCCTCATTGTCCAACCTGAATGACAAGCCCTGGAGAATGGTTTGGGACGTGGCAGTCATGCCTCCTCTGGCTGCAGGGGGTGTAAAGGCATTTTGGGGAGATGGGGCTCCCTCCTCTGTGGAAGGGTTGATGTCACAGGCATTGCCTCATGTTCCACGCCACGCAGCGAGTCAAACTCTGCTAAGTAACTAAATAAAGATGTAATTTTAATGATGATTAAATTGAAGCACCTCATTAATTTCATGTGAGAGGTGGGGAAGTACACGGCAGCTCTTTCCCTAAATTCATTGTTTGTCTGGCCGCAAGACGTCCCCTCTCAACGTCTGGTTGAGTCTAATTTAAGTATGTAAATTTAATGGTTCAGTAAGTAAAATTGCCTTTATTGTTTGGAATGGTTTGCACAGTAATTTACGAGCTAGCAAGGCTCATTTGATAGGAGTGTATGATGGAGTAGGTGACTACAGTGAAGGACATGTTTATCTTAAGGATACAGGAGAAGAACACAGATACGGAACATCTGTGATCGAGGACCTTGGGATTATTGTGCTGCTGGAGACTGGGACAGAGCAGAGCTGGGGCTCATCCTGGGGCTCATCCTGGGGCTCATCCTGGGGTTCATCCTGGGGTTCATCCTGGGGCTCATCTTGGGGTTCATCCTGGGGCTCATCCTGGGGTTCATCCTGGGGCTCATCCTGGGGTTCATCCTGGGGCTCATCCTGGGGCTCACTGAGGCTCATCCTGGGGCACACTGAGGCTCATCCTGGGGCACACTGAGGCTCATCCTGGGGCACACTGAGGCTGGGCATGGGGTGCCATCCCTGCCCCTCCGTGCCTGCAGCCCCTGGAGATGACACCAGGGCACGGGCCAGGCTCCCCGTGCAGGAGGATTGCAGCCCCACGCCCCAGGAGGAAATTTTTGTCATAAAAACAAAGGACAAGAGACCTCACAGACCTCAGGAGCAACAAGGAAATGTTTCCAGCTGCCTCCAGGTCTTTCTTATTCCCACAGTGCTGCTTGGAAAAAAGGGAAAGGGAAAGGGAAAGGGAAAGGGAAAGGGAAAGGGAAAGGAAAAGGGAAAGGGAAAGGAAAAGGAAAAGGAAAAGGAAAAGGAAAAGGGAAAGGGAAAGGAAAAGGAAAAGGAAAAGGAAAAGGAAAAGGGAAAGGGAAAGGGAAAGGGAAAGGGAAAGGAAAAGGAAAAGGAAAAGGAAAAGGAAAAGGAAAAGGAAAAGGGAAAGGAAAAGGAAAAGGGAAAGTTTTTGCAGCAACATGAGGAGTTCAGGTGTCATCAGGGGATGGATCCACTGTGAAGCCAGGCTGGGATGTGGGTGGTCCCCAGGAGCTCTCTAAGCCATCCTGCCACTGCTATGTGTCACTGTCCCTCCTCCAGACTCCTTCATGCTGTAACCAGCTTGTTATTATCAAGATTTTAATTTAAAACTGCTTGTGCTGAGGAGCTTGAAGTACTTTCCCACTTTGATTCAGTCTCACACTCACAGAGTTGATCATTCTCACCTTGTAGGCTGATATGGGAGGTAGCAGGGCTCTGCCCAGGGTCACCCAGCTGGGCAGAGCCATGGTTGGGAAGAGGACACCCCCTCTCCAGCCCCCTGACAGCATCCTTGCTGCCAGACACTGCTTCCCAAAACTGTCACTCCAACAGACAAATTAGGGTAGTCTGGCTTCCAGAAAATCTATCTGAGGCATGTTGCAGTCATAGAAAAATAAAAATAAAAACAAAGTGGAAGTGTTACAGTGAGCAGCTGTGCTTTATAAGGAAATGTGGAAAGACAGGGACAGGTAGGAAATCCCTGGAATGGACAGGGAGGGAGTGCTCAGTGGAGGAGGGCACACTGTCATCATTACAGATATAACCCAGAAACACTCTCCACAGGTCCTGTTTTAATTTTGCCCAGCTGTCACAGCCTCCCTCGTTCAGGCTGGACAGATGTGTGCACCCAGAGGCTGCTGAGGGTTCTTTCTCCCAGTCTGGGTGCAGAGCAGGAGCAGGCACTGGGGCAGAGCTTGCAGGCACCAGAGCTGCAGGGCAGAGCTGGAGATTTTCCCTGCACCCCACTGTGTCCCACTCACATCTGCTGCATCTGGGGAAACTCCCTGCTTTTCCCTGCTTTTCCCTGCTTTTCCCTGCTTTTCCCTGCTTTTCCCTGCTTTTCCCTGCTTTTCCAGCCAGAGGTGTCTCCTGCCCATCCCAGGAAGGCAGGGATGTACTGCAGCTCTGGTTTCAGGAGCTGTTCACCCCGGTGTTTCTCTCAGTGGTAAGGAGTGTCAGACATACAAGGAGTATTTGTGTCCTGCTTTTATTCCAAGGGTGAGAATTCGGAGAGCAAACACCAGGACACGCTTTGGCCCTTCAAGTACCTTGTGGGTGGCCCAGGGCACCAAAGTCACTGCCAAGAAAGCTGTCCAGGCTGGAGACATCCTCACTGCTCTGTCTGTACCCAACCTTTGTTGGGCTCAGCTCCTGGAGCTGCCAGGATCTGTTTAACCCCTTGGCTGCCGTGTGGTGAGGAGAGCCCATTAGCAAAGCGAGCAGCAGTTCCATCCCTCGGTGCTGGCAGCACAGCCATTTATTCTGCTAAGTAGACAGGGTGTAGTGAAGAGTGTGATGAGAAAGGAGGGAGGGCTGGGCACTGTGGAGAAAGGGATAATTAAAAAAATGAAGGGAAATCTACCCAATTGTACTGCCTGCTTTCAGGGGTGCATTGCTCAGGCTGTGCTCTCTTCTGTTCACTCCTCTGCTGATGGGTTGAGTGAGGGAAGGGGCAGCTTCAGCCACACGTGGAAATCTTCTTTTCTTCCTCTCCCCCTTCCCACATTTGGCTGGTGAGCAGGACCCACTGACTGGTGCATAAAAGGAAATAATGGATCTTTTTTTTGCAGACTTCTTCCACTGAAGTCAGCTGCTACTTTGTTCTCAGGGACATTAAAAACCAAATTTTGGAGGTGGATGCTTCCCATCTTCCTTCACCTAATGCCCATCCAGCAAAACCCCTGGTGTCCATCAGTCTGAGCTGTGTTGCTGCAAGGATTTTCCTCTGCTGAAACTAATATCAGGCTAAATCACAGCACTGGTTTGTTGTTGTGGTTTCCCTTTGCTTTATTTGTTCCTGAGCCTCAAGCATGAGAAAGGCCATACCTGGCTTGTGAATCTCTGTTTGTTCTTCACAGTTTGGGCTCAGGTCACCATCTGAGAGCTTGCAGAGCCCAGCTGGGAGATGCTGCTCTGGGCAGGGTCCCTGCCTGCTCCTGCCAGAGATGGACCTTAACACAGCAGAAATGCTGGGGAATTACTGGGGTGGGGAACACAACATGTCCACTTTGCAGCATTGGAATCATAGAATGTTTTGGGATGGAAGGGATTTTAAAGCCCATCCACTTCCAGCCCCCATTTGCCATGGGCAGGGACATCTTTCACTGGACCAGGTTTCTCCAAGTCCTGTTTGACCCAGCCTTGAACACTTCCAGGGACAAAAACATGCAATTAACATTGAAATCAGCCAAATTTATTCCTAACAGACTTTTAAAAACTGTCCCTGCACTCAGTGCAAAACAAAGAGAGGCTGTACCTCCTGCTGGCAGGGGCAGGCACTGGGGAACCCCAGCTGAACCCACCAGCTCCTCCCAAGGGTGGTGGTGGTGGGATTGATCAGGACACTCCAAATCAGATTGGGTTGGGGTTGGGTTTTTTTTGCATCAGCATTGTGTTTTGGCTGAGAGCACAGGCTCCTCACTAGGGAACCGTGCACATTTCTGACCTTTTGTCACCAG
>NC_031786.1:7832642-7836818 GCF_001522545.3 Parus major | reverse complement strand
CTGTCCCTGCCTGTCCCTGCCTGTCCCTGCCTGTTCCCTCTGTCCCTCCTGTCCCCACTGTCTCTCCTGTCCCCACGGTCCCTCCTGTCCCTGCCTGTCCCTGCCTGTCCCTGCCTGTTCCTTCTGTCCCTCCTGTCCCCACTGTCTCTCCTGTCCCCACGGTCCCTCCTGTCCCTGCTGTCCCCGCTGTCCCTTCCTGTTCTCTCCCTGGAGCAGAGCAGCTGGATCCCCAGCAGGACAAAGGAAAAGTGCCAGCACTGTGGACTGCCCACACAGCCACTGTCCAGGGCCTTGAGACCAATTAGTCTCTATTAATTACCTCTTGAGCCCACCTGCAGCTTTTTGAAGTTCCAGCACTGTTCCCTCCATGAACACCTTTTAGATCCTTCCAAGGGCCGGGGCTGGAACCTCCCGAGCTGCCCAGGCTCAATTATGGCTTTCAACAGTCACCTCCAATCCTGTGGCCCAAACACGAGGCCACTGACCTTTCCAAGTCTTGGCAAGGCTGTTCCAATGAAGATGACAACACAAAAGTGAAAGAAAGGGTGGGGAAAAGGAAATTCTGCATGACATGGAAATAATTTCTCATGTCTGTGTTGGTAATTTACCAATTTTGAGATTAGCAGCATTGGACAGCCTGCAAGGAGAGGCAAACTGGGGCATTACAAAGCTTTACAAAAGGTCTGTCCTTACCATGGCAGGAGAGGACAAACTGCCCCTCCTGGACAAAGTAGTTCAGATCTAAAAAATGATGTCAGCTTTGGCTTTGCCTAAAATTCATATTTTAGACAATGGAATGAGGGAGATTTCTACCCAGGTCTTGAAGTGGTGGTAAATATTTTCAGATTATTCATTTAAAATTTATGGAAAGGGGGAGTTATGGACATAGTGAAGGGTTAATCTTTTGTGGGAGGAGGTTGCAGTTATTTGTATTATGGTATTAGGGTGCTGAGAGGACTGATAGTTCAGTTGGTTTTGATGGAGAAGATATAAAAATTTAATGCTGGAAAGCAGATATGCAAAGCAACAACAAATTATCTGCCTGAGTTGCGCTGCTTTTTCCTGGGCAAAACACAAATAAAGAAAATGCATAAATGATAATGAACTCAAATGTCAATAATGGAAGATCTGAGTCACATGGGCAGGGAAACTTTTGTACTAATTATCCAAGTTTCAATCTCTCAGCATGTCAGGAGCAGAGCAGCTTTAGCTGTTTGAGTCGTTTCTTGATCACGCCAACATCCATTGAAATAAATTCATTTTTCTTCCGTGCTTTTCAGCTCTTTTTCCATAGCCCTGGGATGTGACTGTCTTTGTATTAATAGGAACTGCTGCCTGACAACCATTAAATGTGCATTTAAGCCTTTTGCATACCCTGAACATGCTATAGCTGTTCCATGTCATGACTGCTGACGAGCGGGGTCAGGCCCTTTCCTCAGGAGATATTGCTGAGCCTATTAGGCTCTAAGGGGGTTAGAACAATTGATATTTACAGCCCTGCAGCACCAGGGGTCCCACACCGGCCCAGGGAGCTGTGTGAAATGGGGAGGAGAAGGTGGATGGATGGATGGATGGATGGATGATGGATGGATGGATGGATGGATGGATGATGGATGGATGGATGGATGGATGGATGGATGGATGGATGGATGGATGGTTGATGGATGGATGGATGGATGGATGGATGGATGGATGGATGGATGGATGGGATGAGTGTTGCTGCTTTAAGATTTATCAACTGCACCAAGTTTTTCAAAGAAAATCTGTTGGAAATGCCATTGTGGGAAGCTGCAGCATGATTTGCCAGGCTAGGAAATCTCCTTGGGGTGCAAACATGCCTTTGGCCTGGGCTGTGAGTCCTCCTCCCGTATGGAATGTTTGGGATGGCTTTTCCAGGCTCATCCTGTGCTGGGATGGGCAGAAGAGGCGCTGGGGACACTCCCAGCAGTGCCCAACCTGACCAAGGGGCTTGGGAGAGCTGTGATTGTAACACACCCAGGCAGATTTGGTTCATGCATGGTTTTGGGGAAGGCACAGGAGGGTCAGACACTCAGTATTCACAGGAATGGTGTAACTAGAGACTGGTTAAAGCTGTTTTGGACTCAGTTTGGAGTTATTTTGCTGCCCTGTTCACTGGTTATTCCCCAGGGCTCCCCAGAGGCTGGAGCTGTTCCCACCCAGATGCCATGGCAAAGACCCAGGGTGACACTTTGAGAAGCAATCACTTGGAAGTCCATTACTTGAACTCATAGTGGGTTTTTTCCCTTTGGCTTCAGACAAAGTGGAAACCAGAGCAAATCCTGACCTGGTTACATAAGAGAAAATGTAAAAATAACCCATGAGCGTGAGAAGGGAAAGTGCAGGAGAAGTGAACCTGAGTGACAGCTCCTGGAGCTGCCCTGGCTCCAGCAAAGATTCTCCCTCTCCTCAGTTGGACAGCTCTTGTGGGGTGATTATTTCAGCCTACAGGAGCCTGTTGTTGCAATTAAACACTTAGAAAGTGCAGGAAACAGACAGGAACAGAGGGAATAGAGGTGAAACCACCTTGTCATGCTGAGCTTTAAAAAATTGTCTGCTCTGGAATGGTTTTGGAGACAGAGAGGGAGGTGATGGATCTTGGTGCTGGGTCTTTGGAGGGTAAGAGGGCCAGTTCTGCAAACCAGGGTCCAGATGGGTTCTTGGGTTTCAGAGTTAGGATGAGACTCAGGAGAGCACCAGCTCAGGGTGGTTTGTGCCTCACATCTGCTGCTTTTCCCATTCAGAGATCACTCAGGGCAAGGGATGAGGAAAACCAAGCAGGATCTGGCATTTCCTTTCACCTCAGGACATTGTAAGGCTTTGCAGAGGTGGGCAAGAGCTCTCTGTTACAGGGAGATCTCGGAAATGGAGCGGGTTAAGTGACCAGCAAGGTGAGGCACTTGTTTATTAAGGCAAGAAAAAGCATTGCTCCTGAGCCGCAGGCTTCCTGACCTCTCCAAGTAAACAACAACAAAAAAAATACAGAATAAACCAGAATAAAACTCATTCTTTCAGCCAGCTGCAGGTGACCACTTTCCCAAGGTAACTCTTCTCCTCTTTTATTCCACTTGCTTTAGCATTCATGGTGCAGGAGCCGCCGGCTGGCTCCCTCCCGGCAGGATATCAATGTCAGCCAAGACAAGGAAAGTCCGAATCCCCCCTGTCACAGCATGACAAGGAGGCCTGGGTGGTGGTTAAGAGAAGAGAGTAAAGGCTGATTTAGCACTCTCCCCGCTCAGAAGGCTTTGAACGGGCAGGGAGGTGTCAGCACAAGGTGACCGAACAACAACCCCGCTGTCCTTAGGGTGCATTTAGTGCTGCAGCAGGAGCTGCTGCTGTGCAGGGGCTGCCTGGAAGCGCCAGGATTCCCGCAGAGATGCTGGGCTCGCTGCTGCTTTGGCTTTTTCCCTCTCAGTTTTAAAACCAGGAGCGTTTTGGAGTAGCTGTCAAGGCGGAGAGGGGAAGCTGCATAAAGAGGAAGCACCCGAATGGTGCTGGGAGGTGCAGAGGTGCTGAGATGCGCTGAGGCTCCCAGCGCTGCTGGTGCTGCTGCGAGGATGGGGCTGGGCTCACTTTGTGCCACCCCGGCTTTCACTGCAGAGGGGAGCCCGGATTTCATCCTCAGCCTCCTTCCAGCCTCCTGTCGCAGTTTCTGCTGGCAGCGTAGCACCGTGCCACATCCCTGTGCTTGATGCCAGCAGCAGCAGGGTGTGTGTGCAGCCCTGGGCAGCCGCATCCCTCTGGCAGCCCCTTCCCAGGCCGGGCATCCCCTCCCGGAGAGCGCTGCCCAGCCCGGGCTGCCGGCACCGCCTGCTTTTGTCTCGCTGGCAGCGCAGGGGACGGCTCGCTTTGATTAATATTAACACTGCGTCAGCGGCTCCTTCCCCGTCGTTTTAGCAGATGACTTCTCCTTCAGCACCGATCCGCCCCGCATGCACCGAGGGGATGAGGATCCACCGGCGGAATGCGGGCGTAGCTCGCCCGCGCCTTTATTTATTCCTCCCTCTTATTTATTTATTAGTTCATCTGATTTATATCCTTCCCTCTGCTTTCGGCTCTACCTCAGGGCGCCCTGCTGCAGCTGGGGGGGGGTCACTCAGCCACTGGGCCACGGGGGTGGGTTGTGTCTGATAAAATTGCAGGTGAAGCAGCACAGCC
>NC_031786.1:7825697-7832418 GCF_001522545.3 Parus major | reverse complement strand
CCCTGCATCCCCATCCCTGCATCCCCAGCCCTGCATCCCCAGCCCTGCATCCCAGCCCTGCATCCCCATCCCTGCATCCCCAGCCCTGCATCCCCAGCCCTGCATCCCCATCCCTGCATCCCCAGCACTGCATCCCCAGCACTGCATCCCCATCCCTGCATCCCATCCCTGCATCCCATCCCTGCATCCTCAGCCCTGCATCCCCATCCCTGTATCCCATCCCTGTATCCCATCCCTGTCTGCAGCCGAGCATTGTCACTCTGCTGCTGCCGGCCGGGCGCTGCCGGGCACCCCCTCCCCGCCTCAGCCCCGCTCCCCCCGCCGCCGCACGCCTCCTCTGCTCGCAGCATCTCTCCCCTCCGCATCCGCTATAATTGACATTTTCCATCTGACAGGTTCTGTTTTCCCTTCCCGCAGTTGCTAAGGAAACCGGAGAGAGGGCCCGGGAGCCATTAGCTGCCGTCATCGCCTGCCCGTCCGCAGAAATGTCACTTCTGCTAACGAACACCGGAGGGGGGAAAAAAAAAAGGGAAAAAAAAGGAAAAGGAAGGAGAAAAAAAAGTTAAACCCCCGAACAAAACGCAGCAGCGAGCTGCTAAAGAAAGGGATGGTGGAACGGCCGTGCCAAAGTGCTCTGTCCCCACCCCGGTGGGGATCCTGGCTGGGATCAGCATCCTCTGCTCCTGCAGAACATCGGGATGAGGCGTCCTCCCGGTGCCCACGGGCCATCCCCAGCCACGGGGAAGGACAGAGAGGAGCCCCTGGAGTCTTCTGGCCCCCCAAATGGAGGCAGCAAAGGCTCAGGTGCCCTCCTGCAGTGGGTATCCCACCCAGGGCAGGGACTGAGCCTCCTCAGCTGCTTGTTCCTCCCTCCTCCCACTGCTATGTTGTGATTTTAACTTTGCTTGAAGAGGTTTTTATTAAAAAGCAGACAGCTGCTGGTCGCCCCTTCCCAAGTGATGATGAGGACGGGGCTGTGGCAGATTTTACAATTCCCTGTGGAATTAAGTGAACAAAAAGCAAACACCCATTGACCAAACCACTGTGGCTCCATCATGCCACACACAGGTTCCTGAGTCGTGTGGGAGGTGGAGTTTTCTGCTGACTTCATAAAGTCCTGGGGTGTTCCTGCTTCTTCTGTTTGGAAACTTTTATTCCCCATCATGTTCTATTCATTCCCTTCCCCTCCAATTCAGAGAAATGCCAATATTCTAGTAGCTGAAAAATCAGATACAACGTGATCCAGCAGCTTGTTGGAAACCCCACATGAAATCCCTGGTGGAGGTGGCAAGAAAGCTGAAATTTCCATTCTGGAACATCTTCTATGCCACTGTAATTCTTTGCTCAGTCATCAAGATACAAATCAGAGGAAACCCAGCTCCTTGGAGACACTTCCAGGTCCACACACCCCCCAGACTGTCCTCCACCAGCTGCTCCAAATGAAGATAGAAATCCTTCTCCATTCTACCAAGCCTGCGTGACCAATGTGATTTCTGTAGATTCCATGAAAATGTGGGGTTTTTTTTGCTGTGGAAGTGCTCACATCCAGCAAAGCCTTCAGGGAATTTTGCTTTATTATATGACCTAACTCAGTGCACAATCACTAAATAATGATTTCAAACATCAGTTAAAATCAGGTCTGCTTTGGGTGAGACTGTGCTTTGTCATGATTGGAACCAAGAATTGTGTCTTTGCCAAATTTTAAGTTTTGAGCAAAACTTGAATTAATTGGAGGTTCATATGACCTCTGGGAAGTTTGAATTTCTGGTCTCTGGGGAGTTACTCTTTGTCATGTTGGGTTTTGTCCTTCTCTGCTTGAGGAGGGCACAGAAATGCAGCCTCACAGCCAAGCACCAGTCCTGCCCCTCTTTATTCCTGAAAACCTGTCAGAAATGGCAAGGGAAGGGTTTCAGTGCTGAATTCCCTTTTGCAAATGTGCAGCGATAGAAAACTGCGAACCAGAGCTTTTTGTAGGGGTCTTTGCCCGTCCCAGCAGTGAGCTGAGGATTCATTTGAGAGGAGTGGCTGCTTCACCTGCTGGCTGAAGGCAGCACCTCAGAGCTAAGCCAGGGTTTGTGGTGAGTGCTGAGAGAAAGGCAGAAATGCCACCAGCATCGTGTAATTTCTTGTCACCGTCACCCAACGCGCGTTCCCAGCCTCTCCCGCACGCCTGGGTGCTACCTGTTGCAGATGTACAAGAAATAAAAGCCTCTCTAAGCTTCTTTAGGATGGGCACAGCATCCCAGAGAGGCTCTGTGGCTCTGGAGGGAACTGGAAAGTTTGTTGTGAGGTTTTCTCTGTGCCTTCACCACCTCGAGACAGCCCCGTTTGGGGTGAACCCCGTGCTGGCCTTGGGACTGCGGAGCTGCTCGGACATTGTCCCTGGGTACCCCTGGGTTGTGTTTCCCTGACTTTAGAGCAAGAAGTGGCCACATAAAATGGACTCACACACATCCCTGAGTGAGTTAGGCAGGTCCTGGCAGCTGCAGGAGGAAGAGGAGGGATGGAGAGTGCCAAGCTCCAGCAGCTGCCTGGAGAAAAGGGACCCCAGACACCGATTGCTCGGTGTTTTGGTGCTTTGCTTCTGATTTTATTTATTTTCCCTTTGCGGGGAGTGAGCCAGCCCTGAGGAGAGAGCTGGTGTGGAGAGCTTTATTTCTGCCCCCTGCCTGCCTTCTGGTCTCCTTCCTCACCTCTGCGGGTAAACGCCGGCTCTTTAGTGGCAATGACTGCATCTATTATGCAAGGCTGAGGAAGTGGTGAAATAACAGCATGAGAAATGTGCTCCAATGAGTATTCAAATGCGAACATAACGAGTGCAGTCAGTGTAGCACCGAGTCCTGAGGGACGTGGGAGCTTTGGTTCGACTTTTATTTCTTTAAAAAGAAAGCCTTAACCCTCCCACCCCCTGGGTATTATTTTCAAATTAATTACTCTCATTACATTAATTGTGTGAGTGCCTGTTCCATTTTCCCCCCTTTTCAGTGGGTTAGGTTAGAACAGGGCTGCTAAAAATATAAAACCTAGGAATTACACGGCAACAATTAATCCAGAAAAAGGAATGCTATTGCTGCACACACTGTCCTTGTTTAACAGATAATAAATAACAATTAATAAATGATCCTGTGTTGCAGCACTCCCTCCCCCCAGATGTAATGCTGATAAATTTCTCCCTCGCTTGGGGGTTAGGGAACGCCGGCTGTTTAAAGGCAAACTACAAATCTAAAATGAAAATTGAGTTCTGCCTTGTCATATGGCTCAAATGCCCTCCTGTCTCGGCTGGGCTGGGCATTCATCGCCATCGTGATGTATGTTTTAATTTACCTACTATATGTTATTAGATTATAAGCCCCTCAGGGCAGGGATCTCATGTTTTATACCTCTAAAGCACTGCACACACCTATTGAACTATATAAATACCTTTTACAAAATGAATTTGTCCTCCTGCTGTGAAATCCTGCTGTGCCTCCTGGTTTGCATAAATATCCCAGGTCACAGCAGTCCGTGGTGGTTCTGACATGGGGGGTGGGTCCTGTGCAAATTCTGCTGGTGCTGATACCCCAAACACTGATAAACCTGATAAGTCTGACAGATTTTAAAGTGATGTGATAGGATTTTCTAATCTATTTGAAAGGGGGGATGCTGGAAGCCTGATAAACTGGGAATTCAGTGAGTATTTCATGTCTTGGATCTGTTTCCACATCACTGCTGTGTTTTGTGGGGCTTCCCAAGAGAGGCTGAGTTCTCCTTCCATGGGTGCTTTCCCCTGGTTTTACCCTCACTCTGAAATGTCACCAGCAATGGGTGACACAAGAACACTGGATTTTCACTTCTCCTATATTTTTTTTTTTAAAAAAAAAAATTATCCTGCTTCTTAAATTTGATTTCCTGCTAAAACATCTCTCTTCTGCCCTTGGTGCAGTAGAGCAGAGCCTTCTCCTTGAGCAGCTTTGTGCCAGAGCTGAGTGGAATGCAGTGGGAGATGAGCTCAGTTATTGCTCATCTTCAGGTATTTCTGCCCAATTCTGGGTGCAGTAAATGAATAAATAATTGGTTTATAATCCATAGAGGTTGGTGCATGGTCTGGACTCACCTAGCCTGACTCAGTCCTTACCCCAAGGATGCCATCCTTTAACTGCTCTGCCGAGCTCACAGCTTCTGCTCCAGCTACAAAATACCTCAGTGGAAAATACCCAGCCTGCAAACACTTGAGAATCTCCTGTATCTCACAAGTGGATTTTCCTGGAATTGTAGAATATCCTGAGCTTGATGGGACCCACAAGGATCATCGTGTCCAACCCCTGGCCCAGTGCAACCTTAAATTTAATAGGACTCTAGGGTCTTTACATTAATATGCATCTCTGTTGTGGTCTAAACTATTGGAGGTTCTTTTTTTTTTCATCCATTTAAATTGAATTAATGAGAGGAACAGGCAGACAGATTCATGTCTCTAAACTTTATCCTCTGGCCACTGCCAGATGCAGGCATTGTGTCCCTAATATAGAAGTGCTAACTCAAAAAAGGGCATTAGTTTGTTCTCATTAAGTCAAAATATTTATCATTAAAGCAGAGGAGTCTGGAGTTAATCCCTGACTCGGAGGAGGTGTTTGCTATTTACATTGGTTTAAATGTCATAAAACTTACCAGGTGCTCATATCTCCCTGCTCCCAGCATCACAAGGAATGACTGATTGCCTAAACTACTCACAGGATACACAGGATTTCCTACTGTGTGAGAAGGGCAGAACAAAAGGTGAGCCAAGAGCTAAATGGGATTAGGTGGTAAAATATTATTGCTTTCTGTGAATCTGGGAATATGACTCAAACTCGTGTGGGTTTGATATCCTGGGAGGGATGAGCTCCCCAGGGCAGGGCTGGAGCTGCTTTCCATGGGTGCCTGCAGGCTGAACCCCGATGGGACAGGGCTGGACACAGCCCTGCTCATCTCCAGCCCCACAAAGAGCTCCTCCAGCTGCATCCTCACACCTCCAGGCAGCGAGATCCCACAGTGAATCACACAATTAAATAATCCTTGGGACATTTGGGGGGATTTTCACAGTGGTGTTTCCTCTCTACACTCCAGCTGCTCTCACCATCCTGGCTGAAGGGGAAGGGAGCAGGAGAGGAAGCAGCACCGTGTTCTTTGTGTCAGCCCAGACACAACAACCCCACAGCAGCTCAGTCCCTCCTGTGTAGTTTTTGCTAAAACTATAGAGATGGAAAATAGTGTTCTGAAAAAACTCCTTTAATTCATGAAAGATTATTTTGGGGGGAATAGAGTATTTCAAAGTGTAGATCTAAGCAAATGGTGAAGTAGCTGTGATCCTATGAGATGCTGGAACAGAAAAAGAGAAATGAGAGTTGTTGAAGATTTGTGGCCCTGAAGAGGCAAAGAGAAATCTTCTGTTTCCAGAGATGCTCACAGAGACAAATGAAGAGAACTTTTGCCTTCAAATAACTCATCTTTAAAATGACACCCCTTGATTTATGACCCATAGCACACCTCAGAGTGGTGTGGAATGGGGGGAGAGAGCTGATGACAGATTTTTCCCACCCTCTGCCCACTTCTGCACTGGGAGGATGTGAACTGGGGTGCCTCGAGGTGTGCAAGGTCAGGAGAGAGAACCAGAGTGTTCTGCTTCCCCCAGAGCTTTGAGAGGCTTTATGTGGCCAACCCACGGTGTCACTGGAGTGACATCCCTGCTGCTGATACTGAAGGAAAAGTGTTCCCCTTGGTGCTGAGCAGAGCATTGCAGGACACCCCACTGCTGCTTTTGCTTTGGTCCCTCAAAAATATCCCAGCTAGAGCTGGCCCTGATGCCTCCAGACACATGGGATGTCACTGGAGCTGCTCCTGGCTGAGGGACAGCAGAGTGGGGCCTGGCCACGTCACTGCTTGGCCCTTCCTGCTGCACAGACCAGGCACAAAATGAGTCATTAATTCTCCTTTGGCTCAAACTCACCCAATCTCTGTGTGCCTTGGAAAACTGGACAGGCCTGGCCTGGAGCCAGGGAGCCTGGAGACAAACTGGGAAGATGGAGAAATGCAAAACAAAATACGGCCCAGTAAAACAAAGGAACGTTTCCCAACTTCAGATTGTTGGAAAGGCTCACTTGGGATTCTGGCTGGCTGGGAGTGATGGTGAAGCATTTCCTCTCCAGCTCCAGGCCATGGACAGATGTCCTCTCCTGGGTCCCCACTGGGGCTGTAGAGCTGCAGCTGTTGGGGGTCCCCATGCACGTGGCTCTGATGGTGGGAAAGGTTTTCAGAGGGTACATTTCTGCCCCAAAAGCTGCCCATGGAGATTCCACCCTCCCCAGCTTGTTTCTGTCTCAGGCAGGTTGTGGCAGGGCCAGCACCGCTGACACTGGTGTGACAATTTCCAAGTGGTTTGCACTCCAGCTGCCTGGAGAGAGATTGTCCTCCTGTCATCTGTGATTCCATTTGGATTCCTTTACAAGCCTCTCCCTTGCTTCCCCCAGAGAGGAAACATCAGGTGGGTTTAATGCCTCAAATCACTCAGGGCAAGAGCCAGGGCTGGGGCAGAGACCCCTTTGGTGCTGGGGTCATGCCCAAGGTCCCTGCCCACCGCAGGGCAGAGCCTTTGCACCAGTGCCTGGGCATCTCTGAGGGTCTGCTGGACCTGCACAGTGCCCAGGGGGAGGCAGGGGAGGCTCCCAGGGTCACTGAGCTGCAGCCAGAGGTGGCTGTGCTTTTGTGC
>NC_031786.1:7815757-7825332 GCF_001522545.3 Parus major | reverse complement strand
GGGTGCAGTGATGTTCCTGCCTGCAGAGCAGGGTGCAGTGCTGCAGGGAAGGGCCAGGCAGTGCCCAGAGGCACCTTCATTCTCCATGGACTGCACCGAGACTGGCTTTGCTCTGTCCCCTCAAAGGGCACCTCAAGCTGCCTCCCACCTCCTCTGAAGGAGAACTGGAGCTCAGATTTTCAGATTTTATGGAGTGGGAAAGCACTGAAATTCAGGTATTTCACAGAGTGAGGAAGACATGGCAAGGGAAGGTCACATCCTCCAAGCACCATCCAGCCCCTCTGGGTCTGAGAAGGACTCATGGCAGAGGTTCCTGCTGCCTGCAGGGCGTGGGTGGTGGGGATGGAGACACCTGGGTGCCCAGATTTGGGGTCACCTACACAGCCCAGATTTGGGGTCACCTGCACAGCCCAGATTTGGGGTCACCTACACAGCACAGATTTGGGGTGAGGCTGGCAGCCAGGGTCTGCTGGCAATTCCAGCCCCAGGTGCTGGATCTCTGCCCGCATGGACACACAGCAGAGCTGCTCCAGGGATCCCCAGCCCTCCTTCTGGGGAGGCACCAGAGCAGCAGGGTTGTCTCTGGGGGTGTCTGGGGTGTCTGTGCCCGGCTCCCTGCACTCCTCTGGCACCAGGCAGGTCCTGAGGGAGCTGCAGCCCACAGGGAGCTGGGATGGAGGCAGCAGGACCTGTGAGCTGCTTTGTGGAGGAGAAACTGAGGATGGGCGAGCACCTAAACCTCCATGAGCTCTCCCACCCTTTGTGCTGCCCTACAGAGGTTTGGGGAGGTTTCCCACAGGCAGGAAGGTGTTTTATCCAGCTGCTGTTTCCCTCAGTGGTGCTGAGTGTGGGGCTGGACCATCCCTGTCCATGTGGCGTTGTTCCTGCAGCTGCTGCTCTCGGGAACCTGCTGCAGCCTGCACTAAAAATAGGATGTGAGCATCATCCCTCCAGCAGCACCTCCCCACAGTGGCACAGCACACGGGGATGCTGCCTCTTCCCTGGGCTGCCAGGCTGCCCAGAGCTCCAGACACACCGCAGAGAGGGGGATGATCCTTCCAGGAGGAAAGAGCTCCTCCCTGGGCTTTCTGCTGCTGCTGGCTCACACCAAGCTCTTCACTGCCCCAAAGCTCTGTCCCTGCTGCTTGTGTTGGACAAGTAACAGGGAAAGGCCAGGAGTGAAGGTGGAGAGTGAGATAATTTCCAAGGGTGTAGCCAGAGGTCTTATCTGTGGTGTCAGCATGCAGATTTGGTTGTGAACAAGTAGGGTGAGGTTTGCTGCTCTCATCTGCAGGACAGCCCATTCTCCCAAAATCTGCCACAGCTGGAGTCTCCCAGACCTTGTTCTCCTTCCCAGGAGCATAAGTGGGAGGCCAGGTTTTGGAAAACCCAGCCAGGAGGGTTTAAATTTGACAGTACTCTTCTCATCTGTGCTGTTAAGCGTTACTGAGTTGCAGATCATTTGCAGCAGCAAAGGGCAAAATCCATTTTTTTCTTCCAAGAGGAGTTGATTCAAAACTGTTATTCCTCTCCCATAATTGTTCTGTCGATAGAGCTTTACAGAATATTTACAAGATCCAGTAAATGCCATAAAGCACCTATAATCTTAGACAAATACAATACACAAGCCATTGCTCCAGATGCAAGAACCTTTGCTAGAAATGTAAATCAAACCTTTGCTGAGCCTCAGAATACGGGAGATAATATTTAGGCTTTATTAGGTTTCATTTCTATACCTTCTGCACTTTCCCTGGCTGGGTTAGGAGTAGATGTGCCAAAATCCTAAGGGGGAACCTGTAATTACGAGATTCACAGCCTGTTTATTCAGGCTGATGAAACCTGACTGGGTCTGACAGCTCCTGCCTTCGCTTCCAAACTTAACAACTGTATCTCCCATCCTTGGAGAGCTGTGAGTTTGATCTGCTGCTCGTGGCAGGGTGATGCTGTGGTGCTTTACTCTGCAGGATTGGCCCTGTACACGACTTTTCCTGCAGGTGAGGGTTGGAAAGGACCACCTTTCCTTGCTGTCCCAGTATTGGGGTGCTTCACTTGCTCTCCCTTGTCTGGAAAGCTGTTCACAGGGGCTAAAAGTGGGAGAGCATCATTTGTTTATTGGTCCACACCCAAACAATTGTAGAAAGGATTTTGAGAACCGGGTTTTAAAAACCAAGGTGAAGCAAGTAGAACATCTTAGAGTTAAAACTGTTGATATTAAAATCCTTACTCTCAGCAAACGAGTATTTAAGCAAGAGGAAAATTTGGATTTTAAACAGAATTTTGATCTAAAAATCTCAAATTTCATTTGAAGACTGGACTGTGAGGATGTCCTGGCAGGCTCAATGGATGCAGAGCTCTGATCATGTGTGTCATTCTCAAAATCCCCAGTGAAATTTGGGAATCAGCACCCCAGGAACACTCAGCAAAACCAACCAGAGCCAAGAGAGGTCAAAAGTTCCAGGAAGACTCGATGGACATTCCCAGAAAGTGTCTTTCCATGGGCCTCTTGGGTTTGTTTCAGGTGTTTTTAAGCCTTGAACCCAGGCTAAGGTTTTATTGTGCCAGGAGACAAAGCAGGAAGGACAAACCCAAAGGAACGCTCGCTGACCCCCTCCAGGCAGGAATTGCAGTCCACGATAAAAGGGACAAAAAAAGCTGCTCTTTTCTGCTAACCCCATCCTCCATGGCCCACACCACGGCAGCTGCCAGGGCTCTCTGCCGAGATTTTGACTAGATTTGGTGTTTGAAGACTTCCAGATGTCAGGACACAGCTGAGAGCTGGAGCTCCATCCCTGCAGCCTCCAGCATCAGGACCATGCTCTTGGCTCAGCTGTGAGGCAGCCACGATATTGCAGCCCAAACAGATCTGTTTGGGGAGAAAGGGACAGAATCCATCCTGGCCTGATGCTGCCAAACTTGGATATTTTGCAGTTCCCACGGGGGCAGAGCAGGGATGTTTATGCTCACAGTCAGTGCCTTGAGTGGCAAGGCAGCTCCTCCACCCTTCTTCCCAGGAAATCTGCTCCTGCAAAGCCACATCCACCTTCAGCCGAGCTCTGACCCATCCAGGTACCCCTCCTCTCTGGCTTTCCCAGCAGTTTTTCCCGGAACAAGAGGAATCCTTTCCAGCTCCATGTTGGGTTCTTTTGAAAAATCCATGCAGGAATCCCAGTCACCACCCAATCCTTACTGTTCACCAGGAAATACCTTTCACTAAACCCCTTCCCCTGGGGAGCCTCTCTGCTCTCTAACACAGGAAATGAATATTTTTTCCCCCATTCCCCATTTCTCCTGCCACGCTCCAATCTTGCCCTGGGGACTCCCATTCCTGCATTGCCCCCACCAGAGGCAGGCAGCAAACCCAGCTCCATCCTGTGGCCCTGCTGCTGTCTCGGGATCCCGGGGTGGCCCCCTGCGAGCAACAGGCTCCATCCACATCCCTTATTTCCCTCCCAGTTATGCTAGAAATAAAATAACATTATCTCATTGCCTCACATCTCGCCGCGCCAGGGGCTCTTCTGTAATGTCAGAGCAAGAGCCAGGGACTGGGTTCGGTGCTGAGAGGGAAAAAATGAGAGTTTAAAAAAAAAATATCACCATTTCTTTTGTGTTAGCCGCATTCTTTAGCAGGGTCCTTCTCACCCTTTTAAAACACTTCGTTCCTTGAGGAGCAATTAACGTTCCCCAAATGACAAAAGCTGCGAGTTGGATCTGTGGAAATGGATGCTGCTGGAAAGACTTATTATACTAAAAGGTTGGTTTGGTGGCTGTTTTTTAAAGGATGTTTTCTATTAATTATCTTTTATATACTCAAACAGTGTCTCCCATTACTCTTCCGAGTCAGAGACAGTGAGAGATGCGTCAGGGCCGGGGAACAACACACGGGCTGTAAGATTAATTGACACTTAGGAATCAGATTGTGATGAATAGATCTCAGCTTCCCGAGGAGATCCATCTTCTTTAGGGTGCATTTAGGGCTCGGGCTGCCTTTAATATATGCAATGAAGCATCTTTACCTTGCCTATGATACTGCCGCTAACCCCATGGCATGACATCCTCGCTGTGTATGGCTGGCTGGTGATAGGATATTTTACAGTCCACCGGCTAGCAATATCTTGCTTTTTTAGGCACTTTTTAAAGCACTAAAGCACAGCTTACATGAATCCAATGGCCAACAGCCTAAGGGCTTCTGAACCTCCGCAGGGGCCAAAGTTTTTCTCTTTTCTTTCCCACTCTTCAACACGGATATATTTCATTTCAAGTGTAAGAGACGTTGTCACCCTCAGGCAAAGTGACCCCTCCCCGAAGTAGTTTTTAATCAGGCTGTTTCCTGATGGTCTGCTCTCAGTTCCACCCTCAAAGGCCTGCAGATGCTGCGGTGGGAGCGATTACAGTTTCATTAGTTGGACAAGCCGGGCAGGAGGGAAGGACACGGCTGTCAAGGAGAGAGCAGTAAAACATCTGCAAATCCACATGGATTGAGAGGAGCCCGTGTTGGAGGCTGAGACACAGAGTGAGTGCCCTTGGCTCTGATAGCTGGCTCTGACATCCAGGAGAACACTGAATTTCATAGAACATGAGATTTATGGGCGTGTTTTCATGGTGAGACATGAAAAACACTGTTAAAATTAGATAGAAAAGCTAAAAGTGTGAGTGTGTAGATTAGAGAGTTTTCTTAAGTCAATGGGTGAAAAAGTTAAAGTTTAAACTAGTTTAAAACATAGAAGACAAGCTGGTGATTAAAAGTGTCTTCTCTATTTCTTCTTTCTTCATTTTCTTCTTCTAGAGGTTTTTGGTGACTGGATAGAAAATGCATGCAGCACACAGGTGTTGGGTTATTGAGTCATTAAGAAAAATAATTTCCATTATTTTTGTCCATTGTTAATTGGATAAAAATGAGTATAAAGGTAAAAGAACTGCATAGTTCAGTGCCTTTTTGTGCCATCAGAACCAAAGTGTGCCAAGTTGTAGTGAATTAAACTCGTGCAGAAAGTCTGGGAAGGCCTGCCAAGTTTTGTGATAACATCCTAATAAACAGGAGAAACAAGATCCTAACGAGCTTTGGAGTTTTCTTCCTGACCCGGAGAACTGAGATAAACGGAGCTCCCTGTGAGGGAGTGTTCTGAAGGAGCTCAGCTCAAAAAAGACTGAAAAATCCATGTGCAAAAGTGCAGCAGAATCAAAAAAGATAAAAAGGTTCAGCCGGCAGGGATAAATCCCGGGGGAGAGGCTGGCATGGGGCACACCTTGGTGCCCTGGCATCCTCAGCTCATGCCCTGGGTGTGTGTCACACACCTTTTGTGTCTTTGGATCCTTCCCAGCCCTCCCTGGCAGTGAGGATGGAAAGAAAGGAGGAGGGAAACCACAGTGGTGCCATCTGCCTCTCTCCACAGGGACACGGCACTTCTCCCATCCTCTCCCAGCTCTGCACCAATTACTTATTCCGCTGTGTACTTCCCTGTAACTACCCCTTCGAAAAACAAATAAGCGCTTGAAAACAAACACATTTAGCCAACCGTTTACATGGTACTTGACAAACACAGATTACAGCCTGCTCCTGCCCCCAAAGGCTCCACAGTCTGGGGAAGGCAACACAAACATAAAACAGCGGAGCCTGGGAGGAAGAGCTGAGGAAGCTGATGATGGTGAAGAGGATGGAAAGGGAGAGGACAGGAGAGGTTTCTCCTGGCATTTGGGAGATGCTGAGATGGAGCCCATGCCAGCCCAGTCTGTGTGGGGTCAGCACCAGCCCCTCACCTCAGCTGTGCCTCAGCAGCTTCAGAGCACTTTGGTCTGAGACATTTTTAATTATTTGGATATTTTCAGGTGTGTGAAGGTGACCTGGCTTTCTGTGGCACTGCCTGCTCTGGGCAGGGAAGAGCAGAAATCTTGGAGAAAGAGAGGGCAGGAAATGCCCAGGAACAGCACCAGAGGAGGCTGGAAAAAGCCTCCCCTCAGCCCTCGCTCTGCAAACCCAAGGGGGTCTCTCCACACACAGGGATTGCTGCTGGAAGGGGATGGAGCATCCCCAGCATATATTCTCTTTTTTAATAACGTTGTGCTTTAAAATCCAGCGGTGACAAGGAGGGAGGAGAAGGGGATAGAGCATTTCAGCATTAACACTGCTCTTCTGTTCATAATAACATGCTGGTACTTTTAGGAGTGGCTCGGAGCTTAAGGGGTCAGAGGTGAAGTTATCTTTCAAGAACAGCACTAACACTACAGAGCTACTTAATGCGAGCTGGGAATAATACAGGGCTGTGAGTTTAACTGGACAATGTTGTAGTGGGCTGGTTCCATCCTGCCTGCCTTGGATTGGGGAGTTTTCCCATTGACTCGGGGCTTCAGCATTTCCCCCCTGCTCTTTCTTTCTTCACTTCTCCCTCCTCCCTTCTCTCACAGGGTGTGTGTGCCTGCATCATTCCCACTCCTGCTGCTTCTTTTCCTCTCCCAGCTGCCTGGGCTGTGGCAGGAGAGCAGAGCAATCGCTGCTGGGAGGGTTTGGTACAGCAGGGAAACTCTGCAGGTGTTTCTCTATTTATCATTTCCCCCTTGTTTATCGTATCATGGTGCACAGGACGCTTCCAGCAGCTCTCCTTCCCTCTCCTGCAGCCCAGCTGAGGCTGCTGGCTGTCAGCAGACCCCCAGAGCTGTCCCAGAGTGCTGCTCTGGGCAGGGAACTGGGATTTTGCTCTTCTCTCTTGCAGTGGGGGATTCATCTGCATCAGCCATCGCTGCCTGGGCAGACTGAACCGCTGCTTTTGTCACCAGCCTCATCTTTCTAGGGGCTGGAGCAGGTCAAAATCTCGGGAATATTTCTATCTCCCTGCTTAGGACATGAAAGAAGCAAAGGAAAAGCCCAAGGATGTTGCCTTCCTCTTACAATGCTCCTTTTCTCATTTTTATTTTGCACCTGGGCAAGTCGCAGGGAGCACCAGGCTGTGACACAGCCTGGATGCAGAGGAATTTGTTAAGATGGACGAGGCTTTCCATGAAAAACAAGGGCTCTGTTTTTGAACTTGGGGCCATATTTAAAGCTGCAGGCTCTGGGCAGTGGAAAACAAGCTGTTCCTTGAGCTGCAGTTTGCCACAGACATTGGAATTTCCTTGGTTGGTGCCAGCAGCTGGCAGAGCAGAGTGGTCGTGGCTGGGAGAGGTGAGGGCTGGCGGGGAATTTCAGCACGGCAGGAGAGCGAGAGCAAGGATTCACATCAGGACTTTACACTTGTTTCACCCTAAAAAATACTGGAGCTCCAATTTCTGCAGCTTTTCTGTGTTATTTTTAGACTGGCTCCTAAAGAAGCGTGGCTTAGGTGATTGCACTCCTTGTGCTCAGCTGAGAGTGGTTGTCAAGCCTTCCCTATTCCCTGCTCAGTTCAGGGCTTTGCTCCACTGGGATGTGATTGAAAGAGTCAGATCTCAGTGATTTTAACTACACATTTCATAAAGGCTGCAGAGCAGGTAAAGGAAAGAGACCAGAACAGTGAAAAACCCCACTGAGCAGGGCTGCAAAGTGGATTCTGGCAGTGTGAAACATCAGAGCACCCACCCGAGGAAAGATCTCAAACCCAAGCAGAAAACACAGCCACATTATCAAATATTGGGCACCAGAGCATCTACTCCTGACCGAGATTTCTCTAAGTGCAGTGACTGATGGATGGAACAGGATGGTCTCACACATGTCCCCATGGCCAGGACATCCACATCTCTCTCCCTTCTGGGCTCTTTAGTGCCTGCTAAGGGGCTGAAGCCACAAACTGCCTTGGATAAAATGCTGAGCAATGGGACATAATGCAGAGATGAGGCTTCATCTGTCCTCCTGCTGGAGGAATTACTTTCCTGAGCCAGGGGACAATGTGTGACCACACCTGGGGCCCGTCCTGGCTGGTCTGCAAGTGTAGCCCTCTGCCCTGTGCTCCAGATGAGACCCAAGACACACGGTGAGAACAGTCCTGGGACTTCTGGAGCACGTGTAAAACCAACAGTACTGAGAGAAAAGGCATTTGGCACAACTCTCAGTGTCCTGGAGCAGCAAGAGAGGAGCTGGCTGATTTATTACTCAGCAGTTTGGTTTTGTGTGCCCTGAAACCACCTCCTTCCCCTTGTTCTGTTGGCTCCTTCAGTAGAAAAGGAGCCCAGACACTGGGAATGTACCAAACTGCCACCATTTCAGAGAGAATGAGAGAGAATCAGCACCAGTGGCTGAGTTTTACTGGAAAGCTGGGCTTCTGTGTCTTCAGACTCTCTGTGCTAGAAAGCAGGGCAGCCAGGCAAATATTTGTTCACTGACTCCCTTCCTCTTCACTGCACAGCAGGGACTGTGTGGTTTTGATTTCAGTGTATTTTGGGAACGTGCCTTTCCCACTGGCACCCTGCAGCAGCATCCCAACACCGAGGGGCTGTGAGGAGCCAAACTGCTCTGAACGGGCTGAACTCACAGGGCTGGAGGAGAAACAGCTGCACTGGGCTGGAAAGGTCCCCCTGAGCAGCCAGGCTGCAGTGGCAGTGTCACCAAAACCACGGGACCACAAAAACCCTCCAACAACATTTTTAAAGTTAGAGAGTCAAGGCATTACTTTATTATCCAGCCAGGATGTTGTTCTGGCCAGGATGTGCCACAGAAATCATCTCGTTCACACATAGCCCGGGTGTGCAGAGAGAATTATTCCATGACACAGGGCTTTAACTAGATTTTTCAGATCTTTTATACAGTCAAAACTCAGAAACTAATTGGGTCAGTGTTCATTGATCCCAAGTTGCATAGTTCTTAGTATTTGATCTGCTATTGGATCTGGATATCTTCACTTTAGATGTGAATTAGATCTTCATTCCTTGATTTTCTTACCAGTGTTTCCCGTTGGAGATGTCTCCACCCGTGCCGGAGGCAGAGGCTGGGGAAGGCGTTCATAGCTGGCTGCTGATGGTCCCTGGTCTCTCGGGCTACTCCCAGTCTGATGTTATGCTGAGTTCATCAGGCCTTACCTACAGAAACAATGGCCTGGAAAGAAACTTAAAACTCTTTTTTCAACGCCAAAGGCAAACAAAACTCCTTGATAAAGTTATGCAAAAGTTTTTAAACCGGTATGTTTTCCAACAGCAGGAGATCGCTCCCAGGTGGAGGAAATAATGGAGAAGATCACGGAGTTTTACAGCTCTGAGCCTCCAAATTGGCCACTGGCTGTGAGAGGAGCACTCAGCAGGACTGTCCCTTGCCATCCCTCTGGCCCAGGTTAGAGATGTTCCTTTCCTGTCAGATTTCTGCAGTGGCAGCTGAGGGATTGGGCACCTGGAGTGTGCTGGAATCTGGCTGGGATGGAAGTGCCCTGGAGGAGGCACAAAAACCTCACAGTGTCAGCATCCATCATGCAGGGATGTCCAGTGTGGCCTCCAGGGATTCCCTCAAGGCTTCCCTGTTTCCCGGGGGTCAGAATGGAAAACCATCCCCATTCCTCACCAGAACCTCTGGCAGCCTCAGGGTGCTCAGCCAGAGGCTCCAGGTCAGACTCACTTTTCCCTTGTGTGCCTTGGGATTGCCCAGGGCTCAGGTATCTCCTGGGTGCCATAAATGGCATGAGAAG
>NC_031786.1:7812777-7815397 GCF_001522545.3 Parus major | reverse complement strand
GAAGAGAAGAGAAGAGAAGCCCATTTGGGCTGTGGCTGCTCCTGCTCCCAGGTGATGCTGCACGGGCAGCAGGATCACCGTGTCCTCACTGGGTGGCTTTTTCTGAGGAGCAGGAAGAGGCTTTGGCTGCTGTTCCTGCTGCTGCTGAGAGAGCAGATCTCCCCACAGAGCTGTGCTTTGGATAATCCCTCTGATGCTTCCTCCTACCTGCAGCTGGCTTCTAATGAGTCCAGGTGACAGCAAACTACATAATGAAGGGCAAAGTCTAATTGAGGCTTGAGCTTTGCCTTGCCAGCCTCTGTTTTGTGGCTGTGAACCCCTTGCCAGGCTCCTCCTTGCTCTGCCTCATCTGCTCGTCCTTGCCGATGGGATGAGAGGAGCTGCTGCCTCAGGAGGGTCTGTGGCAGTGCTGAGCAGCTAAAGGCAGATTAGATCTTAATTCTTCAGAGTGATCTTCTGATCTCCTTCCCTCCCTGCCAGTGGCAGCCCCACATCTCCTGCCTGGAGAGGAGATGGCAGCTGGGATGTGTTGGCAGGGGGGTTGAGGAGCCTGTGGTTTGTGAGACACGTCAGGAGTGAGTTCTTCCCAAAGCCAGGGGTGCTCCTGTGCCATGGGGTGGCCACAGCCATGAGCTGGAGGTGTTGGACCCTGGATTTTGCCATCCCAGCCTGGCTGAATCGCCCCCTCCAGCAGCCTGCTGATCACCCATCCTGCTCCTCCTCCTTTTGGGGGTGCCTGACACACCAAGGAGCAGCAGAAAGATCAGACCTTGGGCCAAGGAAGGAGCTGCTGGCACTGGGATGAGGGCTGGGAGCTCCTGCTGCTCTGCCTCTCTGCTGGCACCTGAACTCTGTGCAGCAAATGGAGAAAATGGTAGAAGTTATGGAGACAGGAGACTGCAAATCAGTGAAAAGGGGTTTGATGGGAAAAGGGGTCTGGAAGAGGTTTTAGGGAGTAAATGCAGCATGAAGTGCTCTGTAGGAAGATCATAGCTGGGATGTCCCTGTTCACATCCCTGGCTGGGTCTGGCTGGGTTTGGCCTCTGAGGGAGCTGAAGGGGCTCAGCCTGGAGTAAAAGAGGTTCAGGGGGGATCTTCTCATTCAACAACTCCCTGACACGAGGCTGTAGACGAGTGAAGGTTGATCCCTTCTCTGAGGGAAAGCAGAAATTACCAGGGGAGGTTTAGATTGGTTAGCACAAAACATTTCTAACCAGGAAGGGTGGTCTGGCCCTGGCACAACCTGCCCAGGCAAGACTCCCCATCCCTGGAGGGATTTAAAAGATGTGCTGATGTGGTGCTTAGAGACAGGGTGGCAGAGCTGGGTTAAAGGTGAGGAGTGATGATTTTAGAGATCTGTTCCAACCTTAATGATTCCATGAGGTTTTCCCCCCTTTTTTCTGAGCCACGGAGCAGCACAGCAGTATCTGCATGATCCCACTGTGGACCCAGAGAGCTCTGGGGTTCAGAGGGCAGAGGGCTGTGATGACATTTAAAGCTGTCCCCAGCTGCCTGGGGGATGGGACAATCATTCTTGTGTCCAGGCAGCTGCTGGGTCCTTGCTGTGAACCCAAAGCAAAATAAATAGTCTGCTCCCCCATCCCTCTGCTGCTTGGATCACAACTTTTGATTTTGTCATAAAGCTGCTTGACTTGATTGAGAGCACCATAATAATGATACTTACTGAGGAGGTTCCATCCAGCATTCTGAAATTGAGGTCCAACGATCCCCATTAATGAGCCTTTTATTGCGCCCATCTGGCAGCTGTGGGGACGTCCCTGTCACTGCTGCTGGAGCTGCTCCTGGCTGCCACATCACTGCACCCATCGACCCCAGCACAGCCCTGCAGGGCCCCAGATCCTCTGGAGCTTGGGCTCTGTGTGACCTGGGCACGGGGCTCTGTCTGATTTTGTGGATCTCCTCACTGGAGATGAGTTATGAGGTGGGAAATACTGCCAGGACTTCCCCAGGGAAGGATGCTGTGGGTGTTACTGTCACTGCATCAGCTGGATTAACGTGTATTTAAAAAGAGAAAAGGAAAAACAACCCCTTGTCACTCCTGTAAGTCGCAGACATCCTCACTCTCCTTACAAGCTGGCAGCAGCAGGGCTGGGGTTTCCTTTTGAGGCTGCTGTGCTGGATATTTCAGACACCAATGAATCTCTTTTGTTTTATAAACTATCCAGGACTTTTTTTGTATTCCTGCTGCTAGTCCTCCCAGCTCCCTAGGGACTGCACACGAAGGAAAGTATCTCCTGTTCAGCAAATTCATTTTTTTTATTCCTTTAATCCTTACCCACCACAGTGGGGTGGCATCTCGGTGTGCATCACCTTGCTGGGGACATGGTGACACCACGGCAGGGTTCCAGGTGCCACCAAGGGATCAAAATACACAAGTGTGAGGGGTGGGTGGTGAGCAGAGGAGGGACAGCTGTCAACAGGAGAGTGAAACCTGTGAGTGCTGCTGAGGGGAAGGAGCAAACAAAGGGAAAAAAGAGAAGGGAGGCAGGAATGGCTCCTCTTTGTGTTGCTTGACTGGGGGCTGAGAGGGGTGGTTCCTGTTCCCCCCAGCAGCTCGGGGGCAGCAGCAGGGGCTGGGGGTCCCACACAGGGCTGTGGC
>NC_031786.1:7805924-7812552 GCF_001522545.3 Parus major | reverse complement strand
GTCCAGCCCTCCAGGCTGATTTCTGAGCTCTTGGGAGCTCCCCTGGTGCCTGGGGGAGGAATCAGTTTTTACCCTTCCACAGGCCTTGGGGTTGTGTTGATCATGAGTCCTGTGCAAAAAAAGCCCCAAACTGTGCTTGTGCTCTGAGTGCTTCTCTGAGTCCCCAGATCTCCTCTCCTCCTCTCCCGTGGTTGCCAGGCCCAAGCCAAAGTTGGATGAAGCCATGGAGAGGCTCCTTGTCCACAGAATTTGACTCAGCCCCTTGGAAAGAGAGCTCTGGACCAAAGTGAGACATCAGGGTTGTTGCTGTGGTCTTGTCCTGAGGTCACAGACCCTGAGCTTTGGAAAATGCTCATTTTCACTCCTCTGCTTCCATTCTTTCCCCACCCTGTCCTTGAGGGGTTGCAGGGTAACCCCAAATTCAGCCCTTTTAGGCTCAGGGCGCTCCATTCCCCTGGCAGGGAGGACAGCACAGAGCTGAGGGTGCCACAGAGGCTGTGGAGGTGCCACACACAAACCCTGCCAGTTCCCACTGCTCACAGGGCTCACCTCTGAGCTGACCACGCTCCTGGCTGGCATCTTTGCCCAGACATGCACTGTACCAGCCACTGTGACAGCCAGATGGCCATGTGGCATTATAATAGGATTTGCTCCATGTCTATAAACTGTTATCCTAAATATCATCCCAAATCCTTTGATGCCCAGTGACAACCTGTCTCTTTAAATCTTTTCCCCCCTCCTGAATAAAGCAGCGTGCTCTGAAATCATTGGGAATTCCACGTATCCGCCACATAATTGGATTATATTTTATATGTCTGCTAAAATAATGATATAGCTACATCTTCCTCTGCCAATGAAGGGACTCGGCCGGAGCAGGGGCTCACCGTGCCTGTGTTATAAATAATGCTGCCAAGCTGCTCGGGATTAGCAGCAGAAGAACTTGTTAGCTTCTTGCAGAGCAGATGCTTAATTAGAGCTGGGGGACACAGATGGGTGCCTAATAAGGGGGAAAGACCCATTTTGGGCTTTGAAAAGTACTGGGGCCAGTTGGGATGGCTTTTTACAAGCTTTTACTATATGGTTTGTCCAGCCACTTCTGCTCTTCCCTCTAGTTAGGAGCACCAGGTCCAGCTCCAGCATCATCTTTGGTGGTGGATATCAGATATTAGGTGAGATGAATCAGGCTGAGGTTGTTACTGAGTTCCTCCAAAGTGATTGGGATAAATAAAACCCCCTAAACTGACTTTTTAGTGTTAGAGAGTAGGGCATTACTTTATTCTTGGCCAAGAGGGGTGTGTGTGGCTGACAAAGTTCTGCTCCCCACACAGATGATGCTACAAAACTTTTTCACTCATTTATACATTTTTAACAAAGAAATTAATGTTCACTGCTTCTAAATTACATAATTATCTTCAGTAATTAGTATTTTATCCTCTACTGGTTATCGATTTCTCACTCTTCATGCTCCTTTGCTCCACATTCTTCTGTGTTTTTATCACCTTTTTCTCAGATGGAGAATCTCCAACTTTCATCTTCTCTGTATCTTCTGGTTACCCCAATGTCCTTGAAGGGATATAAATTTGAGATCTCAGATGTCCAATCCTCAGCTCACTTTGGCTCTGTTTACTGAAACTTGTCACTGTTACTTTACAAAACAAGGTTTTGGTGATTTAATCATCAAAATAACAGTAAGAGCCTGTGAAGGAACTTCACTAGTGCTGAATTAAGGTGGGCACTACCCACAATTAATTAAAACAACTAATTAAAAACTAGTTAGAAAAGCTACACATTTCCAACAGGGTTCAGATACTGCATTTTGTGTTTCCAGAAGCCTATTAATGTTTTGGGGATAACTTTCCCAAAGGCCACACACAATGGATTATGGTTGGGACTTGACAGAGCTGAAGACATCCTTGGGGGAATAGGAAAAAAACACATTTTAAGAGTACCCAAGGAGGACTTTTCTTTCACCTGGTCTGGTTATTCCTACAGAGGATGTCCACAGGAAGTGAAGTTAAAAACTTGCCAGAATTTGAGGTGCTTAGTGACAGCACTGGGGTGTTCACATGATGGTGGGAGACAGGACTTGTGTTTTTTCCAGGTTTAAAACCCTTATTTCCAGCTCTTTGTGTCTATTTTGGGTCTCTAGTTCCAGGTTACCTGCAGAGGGTGGAAGTTTCTGGTGTTTGGGGCTGCAGGACCCCATCAGTGGGGTGGTCTCTCTGCACTTCCAAAAACCAAACTCCTTTTCTGAGTGGAGGCAAACCCCAGGCTTTAGCTGTGGAAACCGTGGTCCAGCAGCACCTTCCAGACACATCCCTGAAACCCTGATGTCTCAGCCACCCAGATCTCAAAGGCTTCCCGCTAACCCTGCTCTGCTGGAAGCTCAGGATGGCTTTGTGTGGCTGTTTGTACTGGGAAAATCCCAGATGAAGGTGTTTTAAATAAATGGCAGGGACAAAACACGGCCAGGGAACCCCTGTGTGTGCCATCCATCCCCCTGTGTCAGGAGGGGGCACATGAGGACCGGTAGGATGAGAGGAGTGAGGTGACAACGGGGTGACAAAATTTCACACCTTTTAGTTTGGTACCTTCTTAGAGCAACAAATCGCTCCTTTATTCCACTCTGCTTTGCTTAGAAATTGAGTAAAACTTTCCTCTTCTGCAGATAAATTCCTGTTTAAATCCTTCATATTTCAAATCAGCCTGCAGAATCTGGGGCGTGTAATGTCAGCATTTTGGAAAATGTTGGCCCAGGTCTTGCTGCCTTTTAGAGTAACCTGACAAGTCTGATTATCTCTGCAAGGGTCTAAATTCTGCTCGGGCCCTGATTGAGAGGCGAGGAGTGACTTTTGGCTCTCTAGTGAGCAATCTGGAGACACAGAAATAAAATCCTCAAAGCACTTTTATCTGCATGTGTTTCAAAACTAGGGCTTTAGGAACCACAAAAAGGCAAAATAAAATCAAAACGTGTTTTCAGGAGTTTGTAGTACAAATTACCCCATTAAAAAGTAGCCTGTTTATACAAAGGGGAAAAAAAAAGACATCAGCGGTTTGAGGGAAGAAGTGAGGAAAGTATTCAGCAGTGAGTGATCTTCACTGAATATATTTTCTCTGGGCCACTGTAACTGCAGGAACTTATCAAAAGAAATGGTTATTTTGATCATAAATGTAGTGGGTGGCAGGTTTTTCTTGGCATTTATTTGGCTTTGAGATGAACAAAATTTTCCAGTGTGAAAAAAAAAAAAAAATAAAATAAAAGCCCAAACCCAGAAAGGGAGATAATTAGCGTGCGGTAGTTAATGGAGAATTTCAAAGTAAATGAACAGAGCTCATCCCTTCATTCTGAACGGTGTTTGTTTTAGCTGAACGTATTTTCTGTTTCTGAAAATGGATTTTGGTGGCTAATTGTCACTTTGGGGATGTGAGCCCTCAGCTGTCCCCGGCCGGTCACTCTGTGTCCCTGCACACCCTTGGGGTTATTTTACAGAATCACCCACTGGTTTGTCCCCTTTTCCGCACTTACCCCGTTTGGTTTCCGTAGCGAAATGCCGATGTAAAACACGCTCAGTAAATCAGCATTTTCCCCAGCTAGCTGTGGCAGAGGAGGAAATTCCGTTTTCACATCCCCTAAAAGCCCTATTATCCTCCCGGCCTCAGGTCTGGGGACACCGCATCTCTTTGATGGCCCTGGGATGGGGCTCGCTTTGCATCTCTATTCACACCCATCTGTTTGTGTGCAGGGAGGTTTTGTGGGAGCCCCGGGCTCGCACAGCCCCACCTCGGGCTGCCCCAGCCTTTGTCATGGAGCCGCTGCCCATCGGCAACACAATGACCCCTCTGGGGCTCCTTTCCCTGCGAGCTGCGGGCTGAGCTGCCCTTTGGGCTTTTCAAAAGTGTCTTTATCTGGGAGCAGCCCGATTTCCTCCCCCCTGGCACCTCCAAGGACAAGCGGCAGGAACAGGGTCATCAGCTCCCGCACAGCCCCAGGGCTGCTCGCCTTTCTGCTGTTGACTTTTCAGTGTATAAATAGCAGAACAATGGAGTCGCAGTTATTTTTATCTATCGCCCTTAACATCACAAGAGAGTCTGGGAGCACAATCGGGGCCGGTCTCGCTGGAGAAGTGGAAATTTCAGGGCTGGCCCTGCTCAGATGGGCTCATTGCGTCAGTGATGGGAAAAGGGGGGTTTTGGGGCAGAGCTGCGGAATGAAAGCTGTAATTGGCATTAAAATGCCTCCCAAGGTGGTACTGCTGGCCATTAAAAAGCATATTGTCTTTAAGCATGGGAACGATTAAATCTTCGCCATCAATGTTTTTCTTCCTGGGTATCTTGGGTGGAGAAAGAGCGAAACCTCTGCAGCAAATGCTGAATGCTCTGGCAAATAAGCCCTACCTATTTCCTATCTTTGCTGGCAGTCCTGAGCGCTTAAAACCGTGGATTGTTTTATCAGCTCGAACTCAAGCCGTGTAAATATTATCACGAAGACAACAGGAGCCCTGCCCCGAGCTGTCTGCACCAGAACTGACTCAGGACCCCCAGAACACACCAAAATCTGGTTTCTCTGAGCCACATCTGGCTGGGCTGGAGGAGAACACCTGCACAGCTCCAGGCCTCCAGCAGCAAGCTCTCCTGGGAAGGATGGATGAGCTGCCTTTGGAAGGAGCTGTGCTGGCAGGGGGAAGGTGGGACTGAACTGAGTCTCCACTTTGGAGCTGAATCCTCTGTGTCAGGTGAATCCTTACTCCTCTTCCTCTCTCTTGCAAGCCAAAGGCTGCAAAGCTTTATTCTGATGGGCCCTTGCTCCTTGAGACCCTCCTTGCTGGCCCTGGTGGGGATGAGTTGACTCTTCTGCTTTTCCCCTGGGGGTGCAGTCCCAGATGGGGCTGGGCAGGAGCTGAGGGGTTGTGTGGAGCAGGAAGAGGACACAGAACACCAGGAGATCCCTGCAGGGCTGCTGCAGACCACACTTGGTCTCCTCATCTTGTTCCCCACATGGACCGAGCTCCTCTGCCCGTGATGCAACAGGAGAAGGACCTGTCCCTTCCACTGATCCTGTATGTGAAAACCACGGCAGGAAGCCAGGAGGAGGAAAAAAACAACAACCAACCAAAAAAAAACCACCAAAAAACCCCAAACCCAAGGTTGTCAAGGTGGAGAAAAATGTTCCTGTAAGGACTGGCCCAGGTGCTGTGAGCAGAGAAGTGCTGTGAGCAGAGAAGTGCTGCTCCCCTGCCCCTCTGCCTGTGGCCAGGCTCCAGAGCTGCTCCTTCAGGGAGCTCAGCTGCTGGAGCAGCTTCCAGGGGAAAAGGTTGTTCCAATTCACCTGGAGTTTTTCATGGAATTACACTGAGCTCAGCGAAATCTCATTTCAAAACGGTTGGCAAAACTTTTCTCTGAAGGGAGGAGGAACAACATCTGTTCTGACACTCTTAGCCCGCTCCAGATTTCTTTTCTTTACAGTACGATTTTAAATATATTATATTTATGTTTAAAAAGCTTACAAAGGCTCTCATTAGCAATACTAATTGCTATTTGCTGTCCTCTGCAGTATTAAATTTTGTTCTACACACAAAACTGTAGCTTTGGCTTTTGTCTCCATTTGAGTATTTTTGGTGGCACAAACACCTTCCTGACCAGACCAGCTGATGCTGCTGGGTTAGTCCTGCTTTTCTTGGAATAAATAGAGAAAAAAAATAAAAAATCAGGCCTTCAGTATCCAAAATAAAATGTAAAACCGTAGAACCTTCCTGCACCATTAAAAATGTCAAGTATCTGTTGACTCCTGAAGTATTTCCTCACTGTTAGAGAACACTGGGGCTACACAAATGGATCCTTTCCTGCTGATTCCCGTGGGCAGGGACCCTGCAGCTGGGTCACATCCACACTGTGCAGCGAGTTCCTGTATCCTCTGTGAGCTCAGGCACCAGCCTTGCTGATTCCACTGCTCCCAGGCAGCTGCAGAGAGCTCTTGGGGCCAACAGGAGAGGCTCTTTGGTGTCCTCTCCATCTCAGCCTCCCCAGAGGCCTCTGCACCAGCAGCAAGCCGGGAGAAGCAAACACAATTTTGTATCAGGAGGCTGAAAACATGAGCTGGGATTTCTCATGCCATGAAACTGCACTTTCCCAGAAGATCCCCCTCTTTAGAGCTGTCTGGGTGTTGCAAAGCATCTGTGCCAGCCACAGCTCTGGTTATGCTTTCAAGGACATTTTAATTTCCATCATCTCTGGGATCCTCTGCCAGAACTCCTGCTAACGCTTTGGATTGCCAGATGAGCATCGCCCCGTGCTTTCCTCGCTCTCTGAAAATAACATCTTCTACCACATTTGCTGAAACTGCTCTTCAACAGCTCCAGTGCCACCGGGGCAGTCCTCTGTGAAGGAATGTGGTGATGACACAGAGGCTGCTGTGGTGCCAAAAAAGGGCTGTCCTGGCAGGGAGGATCCCAAAGGGCTGTTCTGGCAGGGAGGATCCCAAAGGGCTGTTCTGGCAGGGAGGATCCCAAAGGGCTGTCCTGGCAGGGAGGATCCCAAAGGGCTGTCCTGGCAGGGAGGATCCCAAAGGGCTGTCCTGGCAGGGAGGATCCCAAAAGGGCTGTCCTGGCAGGGAGGATCCCAAAAGGGCTGT
>NC_031786.1:7799707-7805874 GCF_001522545.3 Parus major | reverse complement strand
CTGGCAGGGAGGATCCCAAAGGGCTGTTCTGGCAGGGAGGATCCCAAAAGGGCTGCTGACAGGGGGAAGATGTGCTCTGATAGAGGAGCCCTCCCTGATGAGAAGTGTTTGGTCCATGAGGAGCTCAGCTCAGGTGTGAGCAGGGTTACCAAGCCCTGTGTCCACAGGAGCTGGGGCATTGCTGAGCATCACCCTGTGGGTTGTTTTGATAAGCCTGGCTCTTGCTGGCCCCCAGGCTGTACTCTGACCTAGCTGCTGGTTTCAGACGTGGCCAGTGGAGGAAGGGAGGTGACACAGCTTTCCAGGCCAGCACCCTCACGTCAGGTTTTGCCACCGCAGCGGGTGGGTCCCCAGGAAGCAGAGGAATTGCTGGGAGCAGCACTTTTCTGTGCTTTCCTCCACAGCAGGGATGCTCCTGGTTCTGTGGCTGTCCCAGAACACTTTCCCCTGGGTGCCCAGGAGGACAATCCACACATCCCAGCTCCCACCCAACCCCGTTTGCAGCCCCCTTCCAGCAGATTCCCTGGCTGAGGGACAGCATTGCAAGTGTTTGTGCAGACCTTGAGTTAACTGCAAGGGGACTGGCAGAGCAGAGGGCTGGAGAGATGCAAAGTTAATGTACAATCAAACAGACAAATCAAGAGAGCTGCAGATGCTTTCCTTGCATCCTTCTCTGCAGCAGTTCCGAGATTTAATTACCAGCTCTAAAGCACTTAAAGATTTTCAGGTGGAAACTACTACACAGAGGAAGGAGAGAGCACAAAAGCAGCCTACATAATTAAGTGCTGCTTTTTTAATTTAATTTTCTCCTTCATTTGATCCTCTCCTAGAATCTTGAAAGCAACAGTCTCAATAGCAGCTGTGTTCTTTTGCATTCCTGTTGCATTCAGATGATCACACGAGGAGCAAACAATAGTTCAGGAGTTCTGTGTGATGGTGCCAGGGGGAGATGGGGTCTGTGCTGTGCTGCTGGTGGCCCTGTCCTGTCACAGGGTAAAGGTGGTGGTGCCCACCCAAATCTTGGAGGGATGCTCACCTTACAGAGTAACACCAAGAGGGGAGCAGCCCCTTGGCCGAAAAAATGTAATTTTGGAAGGAATTTCACATACCAGTGCAGTGAAAGGGTTTGCCAATAAAATATCATAAATAATTTGCATTTGGTAATCCAGATGAGAGCTGTAAAGAGAAAATACAAATGGGTTAAGCTGTAAATTACTGCTGTTCCTTTCTTCCCTCTCTCCCTATTCCCTTGGAAATTAGCCAGTTGCTCTCTGGAATCACTAATTCTTACAGGCTGCCCGTGCCAGCCTAGCAGCAGAAAAACAAGGAGGTTTATTTAGTATTTGTTTCTTTGTTTAACCATCCCTTCTTTCCAAATATTTTTAAATTAAAAAAAAAAAAGGTACAGACATTCCAGGAGACAGAGGGATTCCTTGCATGGCGCCTCTTTTACAATCCCAGCCCCATTTGGATAGAAAAATGAGAGTGTCACAGGCTGGGCTATTGTGATTATTTGTCAGAAACCACCCTGGGACGAGTCAAGGGATGCTTGGAGCTGCTCTGGGAGTGCTGTTAGTGCATTAGGACACCAAATGTCCTGCCTGGTCCCCTCTCCACAGAGGCACTGGGGCTCTGGCAGGAGCTGGAAGCTCTGTTTTGGTCAGGATCACGTTTATATGGGGTGGATTTTGTGTTTTAATCACTTTGAGATGGATGTGGTGCCGCAGAGTTGAGCAGACAGAGCTGTGGGCTGGGTTTTGCAGTGCCAACCCAACGTCAGCAGGTCGGCCAGGAACAGGGGAGGGCATCAGGGGCACTGGGAGGTTGGGAATGTTCTTTTGCCCCTCTCTGGATTTGGATGGCAAGAGAACTGGAAGTAACCAAGTGCCTGAAAACTTCCTCTTCCCTTTTTACGGAATCCCAGAGTGGTTTGGGTTGGAAGGGAAGGCTCAGCCGGTCCCAACCCTCACTGCCAGCCCAGAGGAGACCATCAGGGTGACTAAAAATTCCCTGCTGGAATGAAAAGGACCTGAACTCAGATGAGAAAGGCAGTTCTGGAGGGATATCCCTGGGTGTAAATCTTTTCAGGCTTCCTGTCTCACCCCTCCTGGGGGTGCAGAGATCTCAGTACTTGAATATAGTGGTTTCTCAGGGGGATGAGACCACTGGAGTTGTATGCAGAGAATTAGTGTTAATTAAGAGTAATAAGAGAGAAGAATGGGCTGAACAAAAGCAGGGAATACATTGGATTTTCAGCTGATTCCATCTGTAATTTGGAGCACAATTCCTACAGCTCCAGCACAGGCCTTGAACCTGAACCACATCTCCAGCTGTGGCTCCTCTGACCAACACAGGGTTCACCACATCTTCCCAGGGTCAGACCTGTGCAAAGTGAAGCCATCCAGGTTCCCTCCATCCATTTTGTGCATTCCCATTAAATATTGTTTCCCAGCTGTGATACATCAGTGTTCAGGAAGATGGACAGTGAGGTTATCGCTTTCAGCTCAAGGACATTGGAAGCTTTGGCTTCCAAGGTTTGGGTTTCTTTGGAGGAGACCATGCAGATGTGGCTGGGCTCCAATCCTCATCATCTCATGGTCTCCAGGACAGCTTTCAGGCTGGTGCTCCCACCCAAAATGCTGCAGGGATGGGCACACACAGGCTCAGGGCTTCCCCAAAGCTGCTGCCAGGGCTGGAGAAATGCTGCCTGGAGGAAAGAGGAAAGCAGACCCTTTCTGCTGGATATTCTGAATATTAATGTCACATTCTGCTGATCAGAAAAAGCCTCAGATAAGAAATGTGTGGCTGCAGCCACTCTCCATGGGATGGCTCAGCACTGCCAGGGCAGACTGGGAGGGACAGGAGTGTCCCTCTGAGCACTCCTGACATGTAAAGAGTTCTGACGGTGGGGTTTTCCTCTTCTCATCATCCTCTCTTTTCCTTCCTTTCCCCTTCCCTTTTGCAGTGAAATGCAGAGCTCTGGGACTGTGTCCATATGGAATTGAACCGTGCTGGGAGCTGGAGGGGAGGGGAACAGGTCCTGCTGGAAGCCCAGACTCGGGGTTGGCACAGAGCAGATCCCCCCTTGGCCATGCCCATCCTCCTTGGAGCCGAGCAGGAGCACGCTTTTCCCCCATTTCCCTGTATTTATTTACATTTTTGTTTTGTTGTTGTTTTTTTTAAAAATAAATAAAAAAGCAGAGATCCACAGGATGAGAAAATGGCTCTTCTCTCCTTTTTTCCTCCTCCTTTCTCGACTCGCTGAGCCAGCTGGGGCAATGCCACAATTCAAGGCGTCTGGAGACAGAATCCAGCTCGCTGCCTTGTGATCTGCATGTCAAGGTGAAACTGCAATAAGATAATAATGTCAGTATCCCCAGAAGGCAGGCGGTAAAAGATACTAATTGCATTTCACTGAAGGCTTCAGAAACACTCAGCAGCTGGAAAGCTGAGGAGAATTTTGATGCTATTCTTATAAGGGAAGATTTTTTTTTCCCCCCTTACACTGTTTGTAAATCTATTACAGAACATGGGGAGTGGAAGAGGGGGAAGGGAATGTATAAAACCAGTTAAAGGCTTAATGTTTCCCATTATATTTTGTGAGCTGTAGGTGGTCTAGAGCTTATAAAAATGTAGCACATTCCCTTGTAATCAACCATAATAATTTATTATTATTATTTATTATGATTTGCTGTTATTTTGCAGACATAAAGGCCCCTGCCAAGGCAATGAGAGCTCTGCACAAATAGTTAACATTTATTATAGCAGTAGTAATGTTTAAAAATATTAACTAAATAAAATAAAAATACCAGCTCTAAAAAGCTGAGGACAGCTTTGTTATTGGGAAATAAATGCAGGAAGGCAAATATCTCGCAGAATGGCTGATACTGATTTGAATAGAAACATGTCTGGTGAGGGGGGAAACACATTTCACACAATTCTTGGGGAAACATGGAGAGCTTGGAGTGGAGCAGCCAGTTGGAACGGGGACCCCCTTGCTGGGCAGGATTGTGGGTGGAAGTGTGGACATGCACCTGCTGCCCAGGTTTGGATGCAGACGAGGGATGGGTGGGTGCATGGAAGGACTTGCCTTGGAGAGTGGCTTTATTCAGCCCCAGGTGCTTGTGATCCTTTCCCCTGTGCTTTAGTGCTGTCCTGGTGCTCTCCAGGGAGGCTGGAGCCCAAATCCAGGGTCTCAGATCAGTGTTCCCCACCCTCTTCCCCATCTTTTGTCTTTGTTCTGTCTAAAATCTTTAATCCCTGGGAGGATGGAGAAGCTTTCAGCCTCCCCTTTGTGACCTCACCGGGGGAATCCTTAGAGCCCTTTGTGCCACTTGGGCTGAAAATGGGAAAATGGGAGAAGGGAAGGCCACTGATGGGGGAAGAAACCATCTGAAAGCCAAGGAGAACAAGAATTTTGCCGCAGGTTTACCACAGGGATGTGCTCCAGACATGGTGCTATGTAATGCCGCTGGAGAAAAGCGGGAATGGGTGAAGAGCAAAACTTGCAAGTGCCTTTGGTTTGTCAGGAGAGGTGGGAAACCTGCCAAAGGTTTTCCCTGATAAAGCTGGTGAGCAGAGAGGGGAATGCAAAGCATGCTGCAGGGGGGAAGGAGAGCATGATGAGGTCACAATTAGCTGTAAATGCTTGGGAAGAGGGGCAAAGCACCAACAGAGACACCCATGTGCAAATCCCCACTCTCCATCACCAAACAAGCACAGGGAATCTGAGGAAGAATGGGGTTAAAAAGATCGCTGAGAGTATTCTAATGCCAGCACATAAATCAGTGCTGTGGTCCTGCCTGGGATGGCACGCTCGTTTCCAGTCAATCCATCTCAAAATGATACAGCACGAACAGAAGGGGTCAAGAGATAGGCAACAAAAATTATTGGAGACACGGCAGGACTCGCAGATGAGCAGAGACTGAAGGATGAGGGGGAACATTTATTTTGAAGATGAGATAAATATGCGGGGATATGATCCATGCACGTGGAAAAGGAGGAAGGGTGGCACAGAGAAGGTGAATCAGGGGCTGGAGGTCGCCCTTCCCTGAGACAGAAAGCGAGGGAACTGCACAGGAGGGGTTTGAGTGTGTCCTGTGGCACTGCTGGGGGGTAACACACCCAGGGAGGCCTGGAAGGGCACCTGGCACCCCAGGACATCCAGCTCCACAAGTGGAGAGGAGATACAAACAAGGAGGGCACAAACACCTTGACCCTCACCCTCAGGGAGGGTTTTGCCATTTCCTTGGCACCCCGGAGCTGCATTAAACAAAGGGTGGGGGGCACAGAGACATCCTCCCCTCTCCCCAGGGCACCTGCACCCCTCTGGGGCGAGGGGAATGTGCCCAGTGGTGCTGGTGCTGATTTGGGTGATGCTGGTGCTGTTCTGGGTGGTCCTGGTGCTGTTCTGGGTGGTCCTGGTGTTGTTTGGGGTGATGCTGGTGCTGTTCTGGGTGATGCTGGTGCTGTTCTGGGTGGTTCTGGTGCTGTTCTGGGTGGTCCTGGTGCTGTTCTGGGTGGTCCTGGTGCTGTTCTGGGTGGTCCTGGTGCTGTTCTGGGTGATGCAGTGATGCTGCAGGGCTGGAGCAGGCGCTCAGTGCGGATGCAGCGGATGCAGGGGATGCAGGGGATGCAGGGGATGCAGGGGATGGGGGTACAGGTACCCTGAGGGGCTGCATCTCCAACAGACCTGAAACCACGGGCAGCAGGGTGTGCCCACCACCCCTGGGCACACCCCCAGCTGTCTGCTTGGGGATGAGGAGGGGTGGAGGCTCGGTGGCAGGCGGTGAGGGATGAAAGGCAGGCGGATGATGGGGCTGGTGGAGCTCTTGCTGAGGTTATCTGGTCTCATCTCTGCCCTGCCAGCTCTCCCCCTGCTCCGGGGCTGCCCTGGGGTCACTGGTGTGACACAGCCCACGCTGCCATCCCCACCCAGCTGTGGGGAGCTTCAAAGGCCGGGTGTCCTGCCCTGAGCCCAAAGGTGTGGTGTGAGCCCCTCTGCTGTGCTGGCCGGGATGAGGCTTGCTCAGGGAAGGGTTTGCTCAGGGAAGGGTTTGCTCAGGGAAGGGTTTGCTCAGGGAAGGGTTTGCTCAGGGAAGGGGCAGCTCAGGGAAGGGTTTGCTCAGGGAAGGGGCAGCTCAGGGAAGGGTTTGCTCAGGGAAGGG
>NC_031786.1:7764774-7799315 GCF_001522545.3 Parus major | reverse complement strand
TGCTGAGTGGGTGCATCCCTGCCCTGCTACCCTCTGTGAGGGGGCTCCAGCTCCTGCAGTCCTGGGTGATGTGCTCTAAGCAGGCCGTGTGTGCCTCCACAGATGCACAAATCCTGCTGTGTTGGTTCGGTGTGGGAGCTGTGGGATGGCTCAGCACAGGCCATGGCAGCCCCTTCCTGCAGCAGAGTGAGCAGCAGCACTCACACAGGTTTATTTTGGTTTTTCACCATCTCCCAGGGGGTGAAGTGAGTGCAATGGAGTGTCTTGTTTGGGTACAAATCAGGGTTTTGGTGTTGTTTTTGTTTTTAATGCTTTAACTACCCTGCTTGATGTGTGTTTGTGTCAGAGAAAGCCAGGACAGGGTGTGCTGAGCCTCTGAAGCAGAACTGGTGGCTTTTGCAGTCTCACTTTCTGGTTTGCTCTAGGTTTGGACTCCCCCAAATTGTTTCCCCTTCAGAGAATCTCTGCTTTCAGCGTGAGAACTTCTGTTTCAGAGGAAAAGAAAATGGTGAAATGCTGAGTAGAGTTTCCTTGCCTTGGGCCCACAGCTGGGGCTGTGTCACAGCTTTCCCCAGGGACAGTGAGGGGAGCAGGGCTGCAGGGAGGGGGGGATGTGGGGCCAGGCAGGTGGGAGTGCACACCCAGTGCTGTGGGGTAGAGATGTGGCAAAGCCACAAACCCCAACCACGGCAGGGAATGAAGCCAAGGGAGAACAGAGGGAGAACTCCCTGAAAACAGTGTCAGCAAAGTGCCCAAGTCACTGCAGCGCCCTGAGCCAGGCAGGACCTTCCATCCTTGGAAATCCCCAGTGCTCAGAGCTGAGAACAGTTCCCCTGGTCCTGCTGGAGGTCACTTCACCCATCTCCATGCCCAGCTCATGCAGACACACCTGGGCAGCAGCACTGTGGGAGCTCTGCCTGTCTCTGCAGTTTTGTTTGAGTTGTGACAAATGACATCTCATAAAGCACCATGGGAAGGTTGTGAAAACCTGTCAGACCTCTGGGACTCGGGTTTTTGAGGTAGAATAGCACAGTAGAGCATCTTTGATGCGCTCAAAGAACAAAAAAAATGCAGACTCCTAAGTGGAGGCCCACACAGGCTCCTGGTCTGGGGACTGTCTGCACTAAAAGCACTCTTCACAGATTCAGTCCAGGCTGGGGTAATGCCCCTTTCTGACTCCTTAGTCTGAATCCACCTGCCTTGACTCAACAACACGACCATTAAGGTGAGCTGGTTCTGTAGACTGCCTTTAGTCTTTGGGAAGAACAGGGCAATTCATCCCAGCCTGTGATAAATCAAGTGATTACTTAGGAGGGATTCTTTTTTTCTCTTGATTTTAGATGGAGCTTTTAAGTCCAGATTTAAATTAAGCATCTAACTTTTGAAGCTCACAGCACCCTGTGAAGGTGGACCCCATTGAGGTGTTTATCCACTGCACAATCCCTGTGGGAAAATGGCCCTCAGAGGATCAGGATGCATTTCATTTGAGGGAAGTTCTGGAGGTCACAAGCTGCTAGCAAAGCTAACAGGGATGTTCCTCACTGCAACGCTCTGGGTCTCACTGGCTGTGTCTTATTTGGCCAAGTGTGACCTGAAAATGCTGAGCACCCCCAGTGAGCACGGCCAGCCTCAGGCCAGGCTCTCCACGTGTCCACCTGCACTGAGAGTCAGCCCTGGAGGTGTGTCCAGGAAAACCCCACACCTGGGATTCCAGTTCCGTGCACAGGAAGATTTTTAAAGTTATTTATTTGCCTAAAGTTGCAAAAAAGCCATTAATTGTACAAGCTTTGGAGGAATTCACAGAAATACCTCAGCTGTTTGATTTTGGAGCCTGACTTCCTTAGGGATGTTGTAACCTTGTGTAGGAACCCTCTTACAGCTCTAGGCACCTTTGGGAATTTTCTGTTGAAAGTCAGGTTATTGTCCTGGTGAAAACGTTAGCATTTGGTTTAACAGTAGAAGGTCTTTTGTGGTCTGAATTACATCAAATTTACTTACAGTTTTCATTATTGGAAAGTTCAGGAGAAGGAATTATCCCACCAGGGAGTGCTGTTTAATTTCTGAGGAATCATTTTCTTGTCCTGATATAAATTTGATTGTAATGACAGGTAATTGTAGCAATAGTATAACAATGATAAACCGTTGTGGAAATGGCAGTATTTTCAGTGCAACTTCATGAAAATCCTTCAGAATGTAAACTAAATTAAACCAGAAATCCAGCTAATAATGGACTTAGTGTTTTATGCCATGTTTTGTTCACTTTTTACTCAATAAAAGCTGAGATAAAAGAGGAGGGATGCTGATTCTGGGTCGGGGCTGATGCAGTATTTGAACTTGGACAAAAGCTGAGTATTTGGTCTTAACCTTCTGTTTAATTAGAGTGATTATAATCCACTTAGAGATTATAGAGAGATCTTAAAATGTCAGGAATTCCCTTTTGCTATGAACAGAAGAGCCAGAATGGGACAAGGAAGGGTTGATGAGGGCTGTGTGCACTGTGGCTTCCGAGGCACGAGCACTACCTCTGGTCTGCTCTCTAAAAAAGCAGCAGTAATGACATTTTAGACTCAAAAAAACATTTATTTTTTTTCAATCCAGAGTCCTTGGTGCTTTGAGCCGCTGGTTTTCAGCCCTTTTTTCTCCAGAAGAGTTCCAGTTCTTTCTATCTGATTTGGATCTCTTTTGGGCCACAGATATCATCATGTTTTATTTGGACTGAGCGAATACCATGCTAATCCCTTTCTTTTAGCTTGGGCTTTGCAGCATCATTTCCACCAACTGTTCCCCTTGCTGTGCCCTGAGAACACTGCCATTGCCTGCATTTAAATTTCACACTGGTCTAAATGTCGGAGCCTGAGTTCTGGCGTGCAGAATCGAGCGGAGATTCACATTTTTAAATTAGCAGACAGTGCAAATGAATGACTGGCTCTTCCCTGGGGAAATATTCTGGATCTGCTCAGTACAAGAGCCCTGAAAAGGGGGCTGCTGCTGGTAATGACACAGCCCTGGCTGGGGCCTCTGCAGCACAGGGAGCTGGAGGTGTTTGCCAGGGCAGCGGGAACAAGCTCCGAGCGCTCCCCCAGGAGAGACGCGCGGATGTTTGCAGTCGCTCCAGATCTTGTCTCCCAAGGAAACAATGCAAAAACCAAACCTCTCTCCAGCTCCCACCCCTTGGTTTCTGCCTCACAGTGGGCTCTTCCCATTTTCTGGGTCGGAAAGCAGAGCGTTTGAGGAGCAGGATGAGCAGCAGCTCCTCGCCGGCTGCTGTCCTGCTCAGGCACACGTGAAACAAGCACAGCACCAGGATGTGCCTCCCTCCTCTTGAGGGAAGATTTCTTCTTTTTCCCGTTTTGCTGAGCATGGCTGTCTTGGTGGCAGCTGGCCAAGCTGGGAAAGCAGCTCTGTAAGTTCATATTTATGTATATAAATACATATATATGAACTTTGTCAGCCTGTGTAGGCATTGAGCAGGTCCCTTCTGCCACCCTCGTGTTGAAGTCCCTGTCATGGCTCTTGCTAGGATACAGCCCCATGGTCTCCTCTACTCTGCATCCTCCAGGGCAGCCCAGCACAAATGAGGAGGTCAAGAAGAGACTTTGCAGATTGCAGAAGCTGGAAATCTCTCTTAGAGGTTTTTGGTCTCCAGATGAGAGAGGAAAACTGGGAAAACCTGAGTTCTTGGAGAGGGGATGGCATACCCAAGGCATGAGAAATTGGCAGGGAATTATCTGATCAACCTCTTTGATGGGATTAAATAAAAACTGAAAAATAAATGCTTTTCTCTATGTTTCTTTGTCACTGTTGCTAAAATATTGAAGTTTAAACAAGGAGGCTTTTAATGGAGGGTTGTCTCACAGGGTGTATTGTATTCACTGGAGTTTGCTCTCTCCTTGGCTAATTATATATATTTATCCATCTTATTGAAAGCTTCTCCAGGGCAAGGAGATGCTGGTTTATTTCTTTATTTAAGAAAGGAAATGCATAGAGATCTGTTAAATATCAAGGCAGTTCAGTCCCTGATGCTCCTGCTCTGGCAGGGGCTGGGAGGGGACATTGCACAGGGGGCAGGAGCAAGGAACTCCCACCTCCAGAGGCATGGCTGAGGGCAGGAGGAAGGGAAAGCTGGGCTAGGACATCTCATCTGTGGTTTGGGCTGAGACTTCCTTGAGGATTTTGGGGGTATCCCCCATTTCCTTAGGGTCCATTGATGAGTCAGGTCCAGCCCCTTTCCTGCTCATTGCCTGCTCTTCCCTCCTCCTTCATCCACCCAAACTTCTCTTCGTGTGCCCAGGTTTCAGTGAGCATCCTGTCTCTCCTAAAAACGTGATAAAGGTGTGATTTCCTGTGCTTGCAGCATCTTTGTGCAGAAATCTCCAAACCAGAACAACCTGGTGCAGGTGGGACCAGCCCCTTCTGATGCTTCTCTGTGTTTGCAGGGTTCATTTGAAACCTGTCAGACCTCAAACATCCCCTCCCCAGGTGAATCTGTGTTTGCTTGCAGGCTCTGCACCTGTCCAGGCTGGCCAGTGTCACCCCTGTCCTTAAATGTCGCTGTCACACCCCACTGGGGACAGAGAGTGGGCTCTGGGCTTGTTGGGAAGATCCCAACACCCAGCAAACGTTGGTCTGGGGGTCACCAGCTGCCTCTCCTGAAGGGCTGTGCTCAGTCAGGATGCTCTGGACAGGAGCAGAAGTGCTTTTTGCAGTGCTGGAGGGGCACACCAGGGCTGTGCCGGGCTGTGCTCCCAATCTCAGTGGCCTCAGCGCACCCAAAGCACCCGCAGAGCTCACCCAGCAGCAGCCTCGGCCCCTTCCAGTTGGATGAAAGCATTTCAGACACAAACCTGCTGTACCAAATGTGTGGCTGTTCCATTAGTGCCTGTTTTAATCACAGAAATGGAACGCTGTGAGAAAAATGCCAGCGCTGCACAGACAGGGCAGGAAGGCGTCCGTGTGACATGGTCACAGCAAAGTGTCCTGATGGCCTGCCAGGGAGCAGCACTCATTTTCCTGCCAGGAAGGGTTGTTTCTCTGCTTGCAGCTGTCAGACTCATGAATCCATGGAAATGGCACAAATACAGGGGGTTATTTTCTATCTTATCAATTTTGTTTTGAAGCTTGGTGAAAAATGTGAGATCTTCATTTGAAGCTGCTGCCAGACAGGGATGTGCTGGCTCCTTGGATTTTTTTACATCCTAATGATGCTGCTTTATTTATTTTTGCTTAGCTACCCAGCCGAGCATCGTATGTTTTCTTCTGCAGGAAGACGAGCTCTCGGGTGTGTTTTCTGCTTTATGGTTTCATGCAGATTCTGCAGCTCTGGGCTGTCACTTACTGTCACTTCTGCATTTGCTTTTTGAATCAGAGGGGGCTGCAGTCCTCATGCCTGGAGCATTTATTTGGGAATAACTGCTCTAGGTCAGGATAACTGCTAAAGGGCTGCACTGCTCTTTGGATTCACGTCCTGGGCTGGCAGCACCAGCACAGGGATGACTTCATGTGAGGTGATGTGGCTCCAGGCTTGGACTCCATCATCCATCCCCCTCCCAGCTTTCTCTTTCATCCTGCCCAGCTGCCCTCCAGCTGTGCTTTGTCTTTAAGCATCTCATCTCACACGTGAGAAGCAGGTGAGGAAGCGGTGCAAGGCGAGACAGCCGGATTTTAGCGGAAGAGCACAAATGCAGTAAACAGAATGTTGGCAGTCACCTCTGTGTGGAAGCTGAGATGGATCCCTGGGTCACAGCAGCCAGGCCTTCAGCTGAGCTGTCCCTCCAGATTCCCTGTGCAGCTGCTAGGCAGTGCTAGAGCACAACTCAGCTCCTCCTAAGGTGCATGTCAGAAAATAGGTCAGATGGATTGTGCTTTAAATGTGCTCATTTTCCTACAGGCGGTTGTGCTGACGAGCACAGATGCAGATACTTCTGCATGTCTGGAGAGGGGGGAGCACCCACCCTGGGAAACCAGGGGCATTGTTACATGGGAAAGGATGCTGATATCATTCCTCTTTCCCAGGTACCATCAGTCTCCCACTGCCACAGCTGTCTTGGGGTTTGGTGCCTGTGACAAGCCCCAAACCAGTGTCAGGTACCCTGAGCACACTGAGCTGGCAGGTGCTGATCTGTGTCCCCAGGACTTGTGGGGTGTTCTTGGGGACTGATTTCTGCCCAGGGCAGGGGTGGGAGAGGCCTGAGCCTGGTGCCTGAGCACGAGTCCCCTGCTGCTCCTCTTCCCTCCTGGAGCAGCACTCTTTTATCAGCGTTTTTAATAGAAAACAGCACTTTGTGCCCTGCTCACCCCTGCCAACAATTGGGGTGGTTGCAGGGGCACTGCTAAGGAGCTCCTGTGAGAGAGGAGGGGTGGGGAAGGCTCTTTTAGGGGAGATGTCAGCACCCAAACCCAGCCTGAGTGGCCCTTTCCCAGCAGCTGGAGGCGTGAGGTGCAAGGGCAGTGTGTGCAGTGCACTCTGCTCAGGGAATGTACCTGGTTTTAATATTTGGAAATGAGACTGCAATCTGCTTGGGGCAGGAAGCACAGAGAGCTGTGCAGCAGTTGGATGTTGCTGCTCAGGAGGGGCAATAACCAGCACAGGGAGATGAGTGTAAGGTTGAAGGGGAGGTAAGCGGTGTTTTCAGTTTAGAGCCATTCCCTGTGTCCTGTCCCTCTATCCCTTGTCCCCAGTCCCTCTCCAGCTCTCCTGGAGCCCCTTCAGGCCCTGCAAGGGGCTCTGAGCTCTCCTGGAGCCTTTTCCTCTGGTGAGCACCCCCAGCTCTCCCAGCCTGGCTCCAGAGCAGAGGGGCTCCAGCCCTTGGAGCATCTCCATGGCCTCCTCTGGGCTCTCCCCAGCAGCTCCAGGTCCCTGTGATGTTGGGAGCCCCAGAGCTGGAAGCAGCTCCAGGTGGGAGGTCAGAAGCAGAATCCTCACCCCTGGGCACAGGAGAGCAGAGCCTGCAGAGGCTGCTTCCCACCTGCAGCAAAGCTCTGAATGTGCTCCCTTCCTTCTCCAGGCTCCTGCCCTGGGTGGGGAAGGGAGAAGCTCGGAATAAAGGGGGTGTGCAGAGGGGGTGTCCGTGTGCTGCACCCCACATCACCCCCAGAATGCCAGCACGGCCTCAGGCTGGGGAAATGTCTGCCAAGAGCTGAGCAGACGGGAATTTGGGGAGACAGGGAGAAGAGGGAGGGCACCAGAGCCTGATGGAAAGGCTGGCAGCACCTTGACCCCGTCAGCAGCGCCTGGCATCACCCGCTGAGCTGATGGGAAGTGGCAAGAGAAGGAGACGCTAAATTGGAGCTGGGCTGTGGAAGGGGCAGGCAGCTGAAGGCAACGAGCTATTGTCTGAGAGAGGAAATTTATTACAGGGCACCACACAAAGCCTAAATTAGGCTACCCAGAAAATAAAATACAAAACACAAAAAACCAAAGGAAACCCCACAAAACCAAAACCCAAACCAAAAACCCCTTGGTGTGTGTGTGATATGTATGCAGAGCTTGTCATATCGAGTAATGCAGTGCAATAAGGCTGAACCAGGCAGTAATGGGCTGTGCTCTGCCTCTCTCTCTGTGTTTTTGTTGTTCTGGTTGTTGCAGCAGGACCTTAATGGTGTTCCTTAAACAGATGCTTGAGGAGTCCAACTCCAGCGAGCAGTGATTAAAAAAACAAAACAAAACAAAAAAAAAAAAAAAGAGAGGGAAAAAAGAGGAGTAAGAGAAAAAAAAAAAAGGAAAAAAAAAAAGAGGGGAAAAAATGTTAAAAGCACAAGATTGGCAGAAATCATTTTTCAAAAGAAAAGAGCTTGGGGGTGGGGACGAGCTGGGAGAAGACTGTCAGGCTGTGGAAAAGTTTAATAAATTCCATGTCACTCTAAAGACCGTCATGTGCAGAGTTGCCCAAGGCCAATAAAACCCGATAAACCTCTGATAGGCTGGCTCTGCTGCACGGGCACGCATTATTGCTTTGATACCTTACACAAAAATAGGGTGCTTTTTTTTGTTGTTTTTGATATGGTAAGAGGCCTTGCAGTGTGCTGTTCTTTATAAGAGATATATATAAAATCCATGATAAAAACACCAAAGGATTTAAGTGTGTAGCTGTCATCAGTTACTATTTAACTGAGCGAAACATGTTAAAAGCAGCAACAATACAATATAGCAGTGAACGCATGAGAGCTCAGGCAATCTTCCTCCCACATTTAAGAGAAAGTGCTTTTTAAAACTGTAATCTTGGTCGGATTCACGGGGAGGGGGAGCAGGCAAGATGGGGAAAGCAGGGAGAAACATCTCTTATTTTTGTTTAACTTCAGCAAGACTTTTATTTGCCTGATGTGGCAAGCCTTGGAGTATTTGCTTAATTTCTCTCCCAGGAATGGCTGAAGGAATGTGGTAAGGCTGAGGCCAGCCTGGTTCAGCACAGGGTGGGGGGCTCAGGTGCCAGCCTGGGGAGCAGCAGCATCAGCTGTGCTCCCACCTTTGGCTGGTTCAGCCGAGCTCTCCCAGCCTGTCTTTCCCCCCGTGGGAGCACAGGGATGATGTCCAGGGCACGGTGGCACCTCTGGGGCAGGGCTGCTGGAGCAGCAAATCCCTTGCTGGGTATCAAGGGGGAGTTTTCAGCAGTGCTGAGGCAGGTTCAGGTCCCTGCCTGTGATCCCTGGGCTTTGAAATGACCCCAAATCACCATTAAAAATGGGGTGAAGCTGCCTTGCTCCTGGCCAGTGGTGCAGCACCCAGCTCCTGCCCAGGGCTGTCCTTGGTGTCCCTCTGAGCCCCAGTAAAACTAAAGGACGTGGAGAGGTCATGGAAAACCACCCAGAGGGGCAGGCTGGCCCCAGGCTTCCTGTGCCAGCTCTCTGAGCCCTTTTCCTTGCCCTGGAGAATGTCTGGATGGCAGAGCTGGACCCCCAGAGTGCACCACCACCACCACTTCTCTATTTATTACCCATTTTTTCCCCTTTGCCCCTATTTGTTGTGTATTATTTAAACACTCCCAGTGTCAAACTGGTTGACATTTGGGGTTTAAGGTTGCCTCTCTAAGGGGCTGGAAGTCACAACCAGGAGTTTGGAGCAAGTGCAGGAGCCTGCAGAGAGCTGGGGGCAGCTCCCCCCAAGCCCTGCTCTGAATTTCCACACAGCTTTTCCACTCATTTATCTCCTGGGCAAGCTGAAGTTTTGCAGGTTTGTGTGTCTCTACAAAGATGAATAGTTGGAATATTTGGGCAAGGGCAGTTTGGTTGGCTGCAGCAGTCAAGGCAGTGTAAGAAACCCTTTTTTTCTATTGTTATATGAGAAGTACTTGCAGGGTGTCATTTCCAAAGATGAAATTTGGCCTGGGAAGAGCTGCTGTTGAGAAGTGCTTCTCGTTGCTCTGCAAGAAAATGGATTTGATTCGTCTGAGTTATGAACCTTTGATAATCATAAGCTTACCATAGCCAATACATTTTTCTCCTAAACTCCCAGCTGTTTTCTATCATTTTCTCCTTCATCCAGACACACATTTCACAGGGAAAAACACGACTCCAGAAAAATCCTCTTTTTCCCTCAGTGCCACAGCAGACAGGAAGGTGCTTCCTTCCAGGCTTTACAAAACACAAACCCAGGCTCACTAAATGAGGGGGGGGTTTGCCTATTTCCCCCCTCTGGAATGTACTGATCTTCTTTTTGAGGGATCCTTGGAGCAAAATGTTACAGAGTTTGAAATTTAATTCCAGCCATTTGGAAGATCCAAGTAGAATCTCCCATTTTGCTGGGGGACTTTGGGGGAGTCACCCAACCTCTTGGCCTTTCCCTGGCCAAACAGAGCCAGGACTTTGCCTTTCTTTCCACAACTCCCTGCTTTTGCCTGTTAAAATAGAAAATCTTCTGGGTCTGCAAGATGCAGTCCTGGATGGCCCCTCTCTCTCATAATTTATTTGCAGCATCTGTCAGTGGAAGGATGAGCCATGGGCACCCCAGCAGCATTTTACAGAGAGAGAAAATGTGCCTTTATCCAACATGTTGCTTCTGGTGAGATAAACAGTGATTTCCTGTCAAAAATTCCTGTTTGCATAAAGCTTTGCCTCCTCTCTCCTCTGGCTTCCTTCAGGAGGCCACAGCTCGGCTCAGTGCAAGGAGGATGTGCTTATACAGATACCTGCAGAAGGGAGAGGTAAAGAAAAGGATCTGGAAATGTTTAATGTTGTCCACATATCAGCAGAGTTCACTCTGTTCATCATAATCCCATTTTCTGCCTCAGACGTGTCATTACTGCCCACTGGATTTGGGGAGATAGCAGCAGGAAATGGGCTGGAAAAACATCAGACAGTTTGGCTCTTTTTTTAAAAAGTCATTAACACCTTTAATATATTTAATGAACTGCAAGCAGCCCTCGGAGTGGAGAAGGATAAATTCCCTGCGGGTGAGACAGTGAAGGGAGGCTCAGCTGAGAGGCAGGAGGAGAGTGCTGGGTTTATTTGGGCTGGAGGGCAAGGGAGCACAGGGCAAGCCCTGTCCAAGGGGCAAAGAGAAGAATTGAGATGGAAAAGGCAGGAGAGTGTGCTTCCTTCTCCTCAGGACCTTCCTTGGGCAAACAGAGATGTGCAAGTGGCTCCCACCTGCATCAGCAATATTGTGGTGCTGTCACCATGAGGGTGAACCCTCACCTGCCTGCACCTCGGACAGAGGAGAGGAATGAGGGATTTGTCTTTCCAAACAAGCTGTGGGTCTGCTGGTAAATAAAATTAGCACTGAGAGATAAAAGAAACAATGGGGAGGATTCTGCTGATTGGTGAATGGAAAAAAGATGTTTGCCTTTACAAACAAATTGTATGTTTGCTGATAATTGAAATTGGATATTGAAAGATGAAAGAGACATTGGGGAAAGACCATATATTCCATAAGAATTAAAAATGAAGAGGGAGGGTTGTACATTAGAGGGGAATCTCAGGTGTCAGGCACTCTGGGAAGTCTGTACCTCTCAAGTGCCTCAGGCAGTGGGGAAAGAGAGAGGGACATGGCCGGGAAATTGGGATAAAAAGGAGGCTGCATCCTCCAAAAACTGGAGAGACCCCAGGGGAATGGCCCATGGCCTCTCTGTTTATTTGAATAAAGTTCCAGGACTCCTCTGTCTCCTTTTTGGACATGAACCTCTGGTGTTTGTGGATTCATTTTCCTGACACCATCACCTGTTTGCACCTTGCACCCTCACCTGGCCCTGGCTCCCAGCAGGCTCAGCTGAGCCCACCCCGTGTGCTGTTCTCAGTTTCCTGAAGCAGAGGAAAGGGAGGTGAAGCCAAGGTGTTATCCCAGGCTGAGCCCAGTTCCCCACAGCACTCCAGACTCTCCAGGTGAGAATTGCTGGGCTGGGGCTGGGGCAGGGGAGCCCCACTTGTGATGTGGCACCACGAGCTGTGCCCCAGCCCAGAGCCTGGCAGCTGCACATGGGCTCTGCCACTGTCCCCTCCTGCTGCTCCAGCCTCTCTGATGGTGATAAAGCACTGCAGACATCGTTCTGCCCTGTGCACACCTACCAGCACATCTCATTTGCAGCACATCTCCCAGGTGGGGAGTTGATTTATCCTTCTGACAGGCAGCGGGGCCAGGTGTCCTGTCCAAAGCGTGGGGCGAGTGTGGGAGCCAAGAGGGGCTCAACCCAGACCTGAGCTGGTGCCCCAGCTCCTGGCACACAACCCCTTGCAGCTGCTGACACCTGAGGGGAGAGCAGAGCAATTTGTTTTGCAGGTTGCCTATTTACAAGGACAGGCTCTTTTTGGGTTTTGCAGCACTTTATCATTCAGAATTGTCTGGGCTGTCCTGTTCCCATCCTCGGGGGGCAGAGGTGGGGCTGGGATGCAGAGCTGTGATGGGCAGGGCTGGGGGTGCCTGGGGCTCTGCTGCACAGCCCTGCTGGCACTGAGTGCTGCCCCCAGGCAGGAGCCCTGGAATCCCTGCCAGGCCCAGCAGAGCTCACAGGATTTAGCAGGAATGAGCTACAGAGCCACTTCCCTGCTCTCCTGACCCTGCCCGTACTGACCCTGTCAGCCTGGTACAAATCCCTCACCTCCCCAGTTTGTCCCAGTACTGCCTCTCCTGTCCCATCCCAGCTGCTGCCCCTTGGGCACCTCAGCCTGGATCCTCCCTTCCCTGACCTCTTTCCCCTTCTCCCTTTCCCCACCACCTCAGTCCTCCCTTCCCTGGCTCTTTCCCAGCCCCATCTCTGCACCAGGGCAGTCTCCAGCAGCCAGGGGACAGCCCTGCCTCCCGCCTCACCTTTGGGCAGCTCCTTTAGCAGTGTAAAGAAGGTGGCAAAGGTGAAGTCTCAGCCACCACACTCTGAATTTCACGTTCCTCCTCCAAAACATGCAAAATTGTCCAAAAATTTCCTGCCACCACAATTGTCCCCGTCCTGCCCACAAAAGCAGCTGGGCTGCAGGGGCTGGAGATGGTGCTGGGACAGCAAACACTCGCTGCAGGAAGTTTCAACCCAAACAATTAAATCCCTGAAAGAATTTCCAAAAGCACCTAAGCAGGTTACATGCCTAATTCTCAGAGCCCAATGGGACTTGGACATCTAATCTTCTTAGCTGCTTTTGAAAATCTTTGCCAGGTGCCTGTTTGCATGTTTAGGTGCTCTAAAACCTCTGTGAGTCTGAGCTGTGGAGTGTGGTCAGTTTGGGTCAGGGCAGAATTGCAGCAAATCCCATCTGGAGATGGTTATTTGGGCTTAAATCTGAGCAGGGCAACCAGCAGGGTCCCCAGCCCTGCTGAGGGACACCATATGTCCTTTGTCATTCTGCTTTATTCTACTTCTGCCAGAATTACCCTGGGTAAGGCAGAAAGGCAGAGCCTTCCCTGAGGGCGCTGCCCGGAGCCTCAGCTCTGGCAGGTGCCACAGAAAGAGGCAAAAAGTGTCAGAACACGGCCTGAGCTGGGGGTTTTGGGCAGATCTGGCCCGGAGTGACCACTGCTGTGTGAGACTGAAGCTGCAGGAGCAAAGGCAGAGCCTCCAAGCATTGAAACCGGAGCAGAGCAGCTCTTTGTGGGACAGCAACTCTGCTGAAAATCAGAAGCTGACTGTGCTGAGCTCCTGGCCAACACCTCTGGGGGAAGGAGAAACACGGACCTTTTGGAGATTTGGAAAAGCAGGTTTGGAGTGTGAAACACAGAGCTACATGAAAGTTTTGGCTGTAGGACAGCAAGGACAGCCCCGGTCTGTGGGAACAGGGGAGATGCTCCAGCTGACAGCATGAGAAGGGCTCAGAAGCCCTCAGCAGGCTCCCTGTAAGCTCAGGAGATCAGCAGCAGTGCCCAGCACCCCGGGGGATGTCCACACTTCCACCAACCCCAAGCCCTGACAACCTCTCCACTCTGGAGCTCTGACCCCCCCTTTATCCAACCCTACCCCACCCCCAAAAAGTGACCCCATTTTCTGGGAAATTATTTCCAGTGCAGTAATTGCAGGCTGGAAATTAGACCCCAGCCTTCAAAGAGCAGGCTCTGAAGTGCACATTAGCTCTCTGCTGGGATGAGCCATCCTACCAGTCCCTGCTCGTCTCCTGCCTGAAATTATGTTTGACTACAGGGCATGAAATGTTATTCATCCTTCCCCATCTCCCTCCCATCCGCTTCTATTCACATTCAGCACCAAGTGGTAGCAGCAGCAGGTATATGAAAAGGATTTTCAGGTGTTCATGTGTCTTTTCTTTCTCTTTTTTTTTCTCCTGGCTCCCCTTTTATACATGAGAAAGCAGCATGAAAGGCAAAGCAAATGAGAACGGGGAAGAAAGTGCTGGATTTCCAGCAATGTGTGAGCACGGGGGTGTTTATTATCCCCAGAGATGGGGCTGTGGTGGCCCCAGGAGCCACCTCTGCCATGGCCCTGGTCAAGGCTGGTGTGGAAAGGGTGGTGCCGAGGCAGCTGATGGGCACGAGGTTAATTCTCATTTCACTCCCTGGCAGTAGCAATTTCACGGATCTCGTCATCTGTGGACAGTTGCAGAAAGGGGAGATCAGAAATGACAAATATCTACATTACCTTCAGAGATTAAAATGCCACCAAATGGTCTTTTAATATGAAACCACTGGTGGTTCTGGGATTTGGCTGGTATAAGGGACCATTGTCAGTTTGTCTTTTATTTTATTTTATTTTATTTTATTTTATTTTATTTTATTTTATTTTATATAATTTTATTTTATTTTATTTTATATAATTTTATTTTATTTTATATAATTTTATTTTATTTTATATAATTTTGTTTTTTAATTTTTTAAAGACCAAAACACACTGAGAAAAGCATAAAAAAAATTGCAGAGGTAGCTGGAATTTGGAGGATACCATGAAAAGCAGACTGGATATCTAAGCTGGGCATCTCCCATCTCCATGTATAATTGATAATCGTGTATTTTTCCCACCAGTCAAAAACAGAGTTAGTTTTAAACAGATAGAACTGGCTCTTGCCGTTTTCTTGTCAGGGTTATCTCATTAGGATCAATACTTTTCTTTGCTTTTCTATAAGCCTGGGAAAATCAGGGGGATGGATTTCCTTTAACAGGATAAAATCCTTGCCAAGGACTTTGGAGAGGTGAGATAAGAAATTAACATTAAAAAGGTGATCGCTATGGTGTGCAGAGGTTTTGCTGCTGAAGCCCACCTGCAGCTTGTTTTCCAGCACATTTACATTCCCAACAAGCTGCAGCTCTTGCTGATTTGAAGCTCCAGGGTGTAAAACCCCCGGGGCTCTGCCAGGTTGGGAATTGCTGTTCCTGCAGAAGGAATTCCGGGGTGATGCTGACCTTGGGGCTCCAAGGGGAGAGGGGCAGGAAGGTGTAGGGGATGTGTTGTGTGCTTGTGGTCCTGCTCGGGGTGAATGAGATTTTATTTGGTTTTTCCAGCCGGGGAGCAGCAGTGGAGGTTGCTGGTGGCAGAGCCATCCCTGCTCCTGTGTGACCAGAGCGGGTTTTGGGATGTTTTCCCTTGTGTCGCTCCTTCCCTGCTCCTCTGTAGCTGCCACCGGGTCTCTTCTTGTGCTGAAGAGAGAAAAGAGAAGGAACAGAGAGTGAAGGAAGCAGTGTGGGCTCAGGGGAGGAAGGTGAGGAAGAGGGGCTGGCACAGCAGCATCCCCTCCTGCCCTGCCCAGCTCCAGGCAGGAGCTGCTCTTCTGTTCACACCATAAATCAAAAGCTGCTCTGCCCTTTGATCAAGGGGAGGTGTGGGATGGCATTGCTGCTGTCCTCAGCCTGGGAGGGGGTGGCAGAGCTGGCTCTGGAGCGCTGCTGCAATCAGCATTTGGGGCAGGACAAGGAGAGCTGTTCTCTCCCCTCTGCAGCTTGGAAAGGGTGAGGAACAGCCTGGATCACACCTTTGGAAATGTCCTGGGCTAGGGAAATCTAAGGATTTGAAGAGAAGAGACAGGGTGGCTCTCCAGGTGTTTAAGGAGAATCCCTCTGGTTTGGCTCAGAGAGAAGGCAGAGGATGGAAAATGAAACAACGGGAGGGTGATGGGAGCTGGGGGTGGGAACTGACAGCTCGGCAGCAAATGAGACATGACAGAAAGGGGGGAGATAATTTAACAGGCTTGGCCTGATATTGTCCTTCATAGTCATGTCTTGATTTTCTCTTGCTTTAGCTTTGTCAGATCTGATTTTGCACAGAGGACACAGGGGGGACTGCTCTGCCCCACATGTCCTGCACAGAGGTGCCTGCACAGCCGCCTGTTGCTGCTCCAAGCCACAAGCATGCAAGAAACATTTGCTTTTAAATGCCTGGAAGTATTTTCACGTTGTTAAAGTGACCTCTTCTTCACCATGTGCCTTCTTGAGAGCTGTTGTGCTATTTTTGCTCCAAATTTCGAAACAAATCCCACCCCCTAAGGCAGAAACCAAGAGCAGGAGCCATCAGGAACTGTCAGCTTTGCTGAGCTAACCAAAAACTGAGATTTCCAGTGAAAGCCTTTGACTTCTGGTGCTCACCTCGAAGAACAGGCTGCAAGCCCCACACCTTCACCCTGCTCCTGAGGCTTGGCAGCTCCCCCAGCGCAGGAGGTGCTCGTGGTGGAGCAAGGGGAAGGTTTGGGAGGGATTTATGTTCTGCTGGAGCCCAGCCTGGCTTCACCCCACAGCCCCCAGGCTCCTGCAGCGGCTGGTGGTGGGGTGTGGAGGTTGAGGTATAAATCTGTGCCCTGAGAGCTGCTGTACACCAGCTTTTCCAGCCAAAGGGGATGTCACAAACTCCCCTTCAGGGCACTAAATCTGTCATTGCCTGGGTTCCTGGGCTCACCCTCACTGGTTTTTGCCTGCTGTGACACTCTGGGGGGCACAGGGATGGCTGTGAGGGCTGGGCACTGCAGTCACAGCCCCAAGGGCTGGGAGAGAACCAGCTCAGCTCCAGGAGCCCACACGGGTCCTGCTCCCAGCCCTGCCCAGTGCTGGGGGGGACTGAGCCAACCTTGTGTGGCTGCCAGGCCTGGATGGGTCCCCAGGGATGGTGCAGGCAGTCCCCAGGGTCACTGCAGCTTGGGGAAGCTCTTCCAGCTCCACACAATAATAATAATAATAATAGATATTGAGTGCTCCTCTTCCAGCTTCACATATAACAATAATCATCATCATCATCGTGCTTTTAATTTTTAACCAAAGTGGCCACATAAAATAATTTCTTAAGCCCTTTGCCCATGGCAAATGCCTTAGAAGAGCATAAAAGACAAGCTCTAGTTTTGCTCCCTGGCCTTTTTTCTGGCTGTTGCCTGGCACAGGTTCTGGCAGCCCTGGGGCTGGTCTGTCCCTGGAGGGCAGGCAGGAGGTGCCTACAGCCTCTGCAAGCCAAAGGCAGGAGCCAGGAGCTCCCAGGAACAGGAATGGGCTGAGCTGGGAGAGGTTCTCATCACTGTTCCCCTGCAGATATCTGCTCTGGTCCCCTCAGGCCGGGCTCTCCTGGGCTCCTGCTGAACCCAGGGCAGGACCTGCAGCAATTCAAAACCCACTCCTCAAACCCCAGGCTGATCCAGATGGGGATTAGAAGGGGTTTGTCACAAAATAAAAATCCCAAGGCGAGTCCTGGTGGTGAATTTACCAATCCCAAGGGTTGCAGTCACAGGGAGGGGGTGAATCTTGGCTCAGGGGATGCCCTGCAGAGCTGGGGGCTCTGTTTGCTGCTTCCCAGCAGCTGGGGAAGCTCTGCTGGAGTGCTCAGGGTGACCCTGCAGGTGTCAGGTCAGGGGTTTCTGCAGTCCCAGGGGTGCTGTCACAGCCACGATGAGCTGTCCTGGGAGCTGGACACTGTGGCTGTGTCTCAGTCTCTGCTGAGCTCTGTGTTGTCAGTCCAGGGGGGAGCTGGCCTGCCCTTCCCTGGCTGTTCCTGCAGAAACTATGGAAAAATGCCTGTCCTTCCTTGGGTAAATCCCACCTCACCTTTCCCATCCCTCCAGCCCAGGTCTGAGCTGCCCTGTTGGGGGGCACAGCCTGGGGGACTGGCAGGAGGTGAGGAAAACCCTGCACAGCTGGAGCCTGACATAAACTCCATGGATATGAACTGTGGCTCTCTGCAGGGGTTCCACAGTGCCCAGAGTGTGTTCAACACTCAGAGCTGGGACAAGGGCAGCAGGACCCCCAAAGCCATGCCCAGGCAGGGTCAAACCCTGCTTGCTCACCCTGGGTCTGCAGGGATGAGGTGCTGAGGCTCAGACCTTGTTCCTCAGGTGTTTCCTCCTGGGGCAAAGCAGGGAGAAAGGAGCTCCAAGGTGCCCAGGGCAGGGATGGACATCACCAGCCAGCCCTGCCACGCTGCCTTCCCTTGTGGCAGCCCCAGTGCCACTCAGTTTGTCAGGTAAATTTTAATTGTCCACATCCCTCTGATGCCCACTTCAATAGGCTGGGTAGGCTGCCCCAGGACCCAGCACGTGAGGAAGGTGAGACGATCCTTTCTTAAAAGGACATTGCCCAGTGATTTTTCACAAGGCTTTGAACAGTTTTGCTGATTCTTTTATTTTTAATTGGTTCCCCTTGGAAAACTCATGCTGGAATTTGTGTCCTTTCATGGTTTTGTGCTGCCACTGATGCCAGCAGTGCACTTGGAGCTGCGAGGGGCTGGGGTCACCTCAGACATCCTGTCCATAAACTAGGTCAGCACCTGACAAAGGGATTTTAGCTGGTTCTGCCATCCCAGTGCAAAGCCAGTGGGGGTGGTTATGGGGAGGTTTGATTTGAAGAGCTCCATGGGAAGGTTTTCCTTGCCCTGAGCAGCGTTCTTCACCTCTGGGGTGGGTGGTGTGAGGTCCTGGGGGTCTGCAGCCACTCCCTGGCACCAAACCCCAGCCTGGAATGACTGTGTGGGTCTGTTGTGTGGTGGGGAAAGGGAAAGGCAAAACTGCCAGCCTGGTGCTGGGGTTAAATGGGGCCAGAGCTGGGGCAGCAGCACCTGGCACCCACCACCCCCTGGCAGGACCCTCCAGCCCAGGAAAAGCCCTGGGGCAGCATTTTGGGGTTGTGTCACTGGGTCTTGTTCCCCCTGGGCTCCACACAGGCTCCTCTGGATGCCCTACCTGCAGTATCCTCACCAACCTCAGTCCTGGCCTCAGGGCCACAGTCTGTGGGTTCCTGTGCCCTGCCAGGCAGGAGGGTCACCCACCAGAGCAGCTGGAGCCTGGCACAGGAGGAGGGAGAAAAAATACAATGAGATCATTTAAAAAAAAAAAAAATAAATAGTTTTTAGAAGACAATGGTACTGAAATGCCTGATTTCCTTCACTCGTGGTCGGGTCAGTGCCATGTGGGTTTGTGTGGCTCAGCAGTGATATCTCCATTACCTGAGTGGGTGCAATGAGGCACCACCCACACACCAGCACTGCCACTTTGCCTTTCCTTGAGCTGAGAATCCCACCTGGGCAGTGCTTCCCTCATCCCCTTCCCCTCACTGCTTCACTTCTTCCTTATTTCACTTGTTCCTTGCTCCTAAGAGCCCCCCTCTTATTTAACCTCCCACCCTCTGAGCTTCACCTTTCTCAGGCCAAAGGGCTCAGTGCAGCCCTGTCCTGGGGAGCGTGGCTGGAAGGGACAGATGGGAAGGGGGTGTTGGGGTTTTGGAATAGGATCACAGAAATCCCAGAATTGTTTGGGTAGGAAAGGAACATCCTGCTCCATGGGCAGGGACTCCTTCCACCAGACCAGGTTGTTCAGGGCCACATCCAACCTGGCCTTAAACACTTTCAGGGAGGGGAAAGGCACAGCTCCTCTGGATGGTTTGTGCCTTAGTAAATGTAATAAAATATTGCTGGCAGTCAGGAGTGGGCCAGTGGAGAGGGCTGGGCAGTGCTGCCCATGCACAGGGGCAGAGCTGGAGTCCCACACCCTGCTCAGCTTCAGGGAGGAGGCTGATGTGAGGCTGTGCCAGGGCAGGGCTGGTTCCTGTCCCTCTGTCAGCTCAGCAGTGCCTGTGTGATGGGCTGGGGGCTCAGACCTTCACCCTGACCCTGGTGTAGTCACCACCTTCAAAAACAGCTTTATACTCCTCACTCATTCCTCAAAATAATACAGTTTGTGGCTTTTTGGAGTCCATTAGGGAAGCTGTAGATGTTTTCCAGCACAGCACAGGGGAAGTTTTGGTGGGTCACAGCAGTGCCAGATCCATCAGTGTGTTTGGGGATTAAACTGGGGTCAAACCCAAGGGGCTCAGCACCAGCTGCTGTGACCAGAGACCTCTGGAGGGGCAGCAGCAGGGAGCAGAGCACCCCCAGCACCCCCAGCAGGGCTGGGCAGCAGGAACACAGCGAGGGAAGGCATCACCCCACAGACACAGAGCGAGGGTGACTGTGCTGCTCAGGATGGCAGCCTGGAGGGGAGGGAAGAGCATTCTAAAACCCAGCAGGAAAACAGAAATCCTCTGTACAGTGAACCACCTCCACATCCACCCTGGCTCCCTCAAGACAAAGGGGACGGTGACACTTGTCACTTGTTTCAGCTCACCAATGCTCCTCTGTGCTCGGGGCAGGAGGAGGTGAGGGGTGTCCCAGCAGTGGCTCTGGAGCTGGCTGGGGATGGAGCCTGGAGCCAGGAACATCTCCGTGCCCCTCCACCTCCCCAGGCAGGCTGCCTGCCTCCATTCTTCCTGCTGCCACAGACCTGCCTTTTACCAGTCTTTAAAGATAATGAAAGGACTTCCAAAGCTTAATATGAGTCAAAGTGTTTTCAAGAAATGTCAGCTGCCACATGTCTCTATTTAAATAGGGAAAGGGGTTTTTTGTTGGTTTTTTTTTCCCATCTGTAAAGCACAAAACCACACCGCTGTGTTAATTCATGAAAATGCCATGGAATGTGGCGGTGAGGAGTAAAAAGGGAAAAATGACCAGGTCAGCTCCACTGCCAAGGATGAGTGAAGTGCTGAAAGGCTGAACAGAAAACGCGGTGTTTGAAGAGATTTGGTGCCTGATTTAACGCCGTCCTTCCCTCTGTAGTTCCTGTGCTATTGTATCGCACAGGATGGGCCCTGGAGCAGAGGCTGTGCTCCAGCCAGCACTTTTGTACCTTCAACAGGAAAGAAATATGCAAAAAAGGATTTTTTTTTTCTTTTTTGGTGGGGTGAGTGACATTTTCCTTTAATAGCTTTTATCTCCTGTCCTTGTGCTACAAATCTTCTCGTGCCCAGCTCAGACCTGCCCGAACTCTGCAGCCTCTGGGTGTTTCCCAGCACAGACCTCAGACCACAGGGCTCCCTCCGATTGTGTTTGCACGTGGAAAAGGGCCTTGCATCTCCCCCAGGGAGACTGGATGTTCCTCTGAGCAGGAAAAGCCCCTCTCTGTGGCAGGAAGGACCCTCAGTCCCCACCAGCTGTGTGCTCTAGCTGGGATGCAGAGCTGGGATGCAGAGCTGGGAGCAGGAGCTGGGATCCAGAGCTGGGATCCAGAGCTGGGATCCAGGGGCTGGGATCCAGAGCTGGGATCCAGAGCTGGGATCCAGAGCTGGGATCCAGGAGCTGGGAGCAGGAGCTGGGATCCAGAGCTGGGAGCAGGAGCTGGGATCCAGAGCTGGGATCCAGGAGCTGGGATCCAGGAGCTGGGAGCAGGAGCTGGGATCCAGAGCTGGGAGCAGGAGCTGGGATCCAGGAGCTGGGATCCAGAGCTGGGATCCAGGAGCTGGGATCCAGGAGCTGGGAGCAGGAACCCACAGCCCAGTGGCTGTTTGCACAGTGAGATTCTATTAGCTGAGTTACTGCTGTAATTTCCTAATGGGACGGGGAGCGTGCAGGAAATGATAGAAGTGTGTAATTAAACCAAGCCTATCTGAGGATCTTCCATTAGGCCATGGTAATTTCTGGGTCTCAGCATCCTTCTCTCCCTTTTTCAGAAGTGGGAGAGAAGGGAGGTGTGAGCGTGGCGCTTTTCCCTTGAAGCCGTAGGTAGCACACCTTTATGGTCATAAATCCCTGCTTATTTATGATCCAGGGAAGTTAACCTTCCAAATCAGATTACACAGATAATTCTGTTCCTTGCCTTTGCCTGGCTGGCAGGAAGAAGAGCTGCCAGGGAACAGGCACTTATTCCAGCAGTGGAATCTGTTGTGTATGGGAATTTAGCAACATCTTTCTGAATAAATGGAGAGCTCTCCTTTGGGACTCACTGTTTTTTATTGCAGGAGCTATTAAAACACCATGAGAGCAGCAGGGATCAGGGCAGCAGGTTTGGTCTATTTGTAGAGGGTAGTTAACCTGGTTATTTAGAGTCCAGCTGTAGATGTTCCTCCATATTCCTGCAAAGAGTAAAAGCCAGAGCAGTTTGCAAATTCACTTTCCACGCTCCAATTCCAGGACTTGCTGTTCTCTGCCCGCTGCTCAGGGAGCTGCTCCTGACACTCAGGGCAGGTCTGCCAGTACCTGGTGTGATCAAACACTGCCAGACCCAGCAAAACATCACAGCACACATGCACAGTTCCCACTGAAGCAGGCAGGAGACAACATTTTAAAGACAAAGCCAGGCAGCCCAGGTTTTGCCCCAGAAAAGGCGCCCTGGAAGATGCCAGGGGGCTGACAAAAGGAGCTGTGCACAGAACAGAGGTGGCTCCTTTAGGGTTCTTCTGGGTATTCTTCTGAGGTGATTGATGTCTGACACCTTTAAGGCAAAGTTCCTCTTCACTGGGTCTGGTTTTTGGCAATGCAGCCCCTCGGTTCACAGAGAGGTGAGCACACTTTGCCCATCCAGGCAGCTTAGAATAAAGCACTGAGGAAAGTGCATCTGCACTGGGGAAAAAACACCTTTGCCCCATCTTTTTAGTGAGCCTGATCTTCAAACACATTAACACAGCCCCATCCTCACTGGGAATATCAGCTTTTCTTACATCCTTGTCCAATTGATAGTGTTATTGTTGGGACAGGGTAAACAGTTACTTAATGCAAACAGATATTTTATGGCAAGGAGAGATCTGAGATGTAAAATTTAGACTCACAGGAAAGCAGAACATCCCCAGAGTTGTACTGAATTGGATTCAGGGCTCCTGGGGCTATGGTGGGACAAGAAGAATGGCAGATTAGCACAGTCCTTCTTCTCCTTCAGTCAAGTATTTCATCACTTTGATGCAAATAAGTGATCTGTGACCAACTTGCTGAGATCTGTGCATCTCACTGGCAGCTGGCAGAGTTCTTTGTTATCCCATAACTCCTGCACCAACATTCCACACCCTCTTCTTCTCTTCCTTTGAAAACTTTGGCTCTCCTGCTAATGACATGGCTCTGCTCTAGCATCAGCATGCCCTGATGGGACCAGACTCAGCAGTCATGTGGAAGGTCAAAGCTGGAGTGTCTTTTTTGAGGAGATACTGGGCACACTGGCAATTTGGGGTGAATTTCCTCCTCTCTGCCCTGTGTTAGTTTCAGACAGGTTGGAACACAAGGAGAAATGCAGAATCTCTCCCTTCAGAGACAGAGCAACCACCCAGCAGGTCAGACATGTAAATCTGCATCTGTGGAGTTCATCACAGCCTGATAATATTGGCTAAGGGTGGCAGAGAGGATATTCCTCATAGTCAGTGCTGGAAAGGAGCAGATCCTCATGCCTGGATTTCCTGGGCAGATTTTACCACAGAGACAGGAATTGGTTTGAGTCCAGCAAACAAGATCCTCAAGTGATCTAAGAGCCATTGGGGTGTGGCCCTGCAGAGATGATAATGGAATAATTTAGGTCAGAAAAAACCCTTTAAGATCATCAAGTCTGACCATTAACTGGGGTCAAGGCCAACACTACCACATGTTCCCATGAGCCATGTCTATTTGTTCTTTTAATACCTCTAGGGATGGCAACTCCACCGCTTCCCTGCTGAGGGTAGAGCACATGACAGGAAAGATGGGAATCTGACACAAACACCTCCCTGCTACATGAAATGAGTGTCACTGCACAAAATGGGTGTCACCAGCACTAAGAAGGATGGGAGAAGTAAAATGAAAACAGTCCAAACACGCAGAAGTCTGTGAGGTCTCTGGAATCCCACAGCTACTTCAGGCCTGCCTGAGATGCCGAGTACTTGGCAAAGACAAGATCCAGGCAAGCAGGATGTTATTCTGCATTCCTATCACAACATTCAGAGGTTTGTATCCTTAGGTTATTGGCATCCTGGGACTGTGGATTATGGAGCTATAAATTACCCCTGTGAACTGTCACAGACGTGACTGAAGTGCCCAGCTGGAGACAGCACACCCCAGTCAGCCACTGCAGCACCCAGGACCTGTTCATCCAACATAACCCATCACCAGCTGGACCCACCTCATCACCTGCACTAATGTAACAATGCTGGAAGGAGAGGTTTTCAAACAAAGACTTCTGGCCTTTCAGCAAAGGGTCCCAGCTGGAGATTTGTGCAAAGGGACATCTTCCCCACTGCTCAGGTGCCTGTGGATTCACCTGCTGTTGCTTTCTTAGAGATGCGCTGTGAAGTCTGTGAGCAAAACAAGCCTGGATTTCGGTGCTTGTCCATGGTTACCCTGCAAAGAGGCTGCAGGTCCCCATGGTGCAGCAAACCCTGCCCTCCCCACACACCCTCAAACTGTGCTGGTGCTAAGGAGCACGATCCGTGCTGCAGCCTGGCCCCTGCACAGGGAGAACCCATTGTGTGCTGAGGCTGTGGAGCAGCACTGGGCTCAGGGAGGCTCAGGAGGTGAAGCTGCCCCATTTCTGAATGCCCAAGGAAGGGTGTCTTGTGCTCTGCTCTGTGATTGCTGCAGGGACAGCAGCGAGGTAGCGATGAACAAATCAGCTCTGAAAACTTAGGACAGCACTACCCCTGCACCCTGCCAGGGGTCTGGCTGATGAGAAATGGGGGCTGATGGCAAGGAGGGAGTAGATCTGCCAGTCATGGTTCCTGTTACCCATCCCTTCCCCAGCTGTGGGGGAACCTTCCTCCTCTTCATCACCTGGGGAAGGAAAATGAGAGGCACATCTGGGCACATCTGGGCACACCTGGGCACACCAGGCCCCCTCTCATTCCCAGGGAGCTCCTGACACCGTGGATCTTGTGACCTGCCTTTTGGATGCAGCTCACCTAAGCGCAATTAAACTTTTTAATTAGTGAAAGCTCATAAGCAGCAGTGAAGGAACACGTCTTTGGCATTTGCTCGCAGCGTGGTTGGTGTGTCTGTGCTCTGCAGCTCAGCCTCGTTGGAGTTTTGGTTCCCTTTCTCTGCGTGACTACAGCAGTATCATTCTGCAAATTAAATCTATTTTAGTGGTTTTGGTTTGTTTTGTTTTTTTCTGGAGAAATTCTCAGCATCAAAACAAACCTGGTGTGTGGGTAAGGGAGTGATGAGTGAGTCCTCTCAGCTGATCCTCACCATGAGCAGAAAATGCCAAATTTTGGTACAGTTTTGATCCAAATCTGCATCTCATTTTGGATGGGGCTAGCCAAACCAGTCCCTCCAATCTCCAGGGCAGGTTGTAACTCATAGGGAAAAAAGAGAAAAAGGAGCAGTTACTTTTTTCCTTTTTCCTTCACCAAACATGCAAACCCCATTATTTTGGCAATTAGTCTCAAACATGTTTTTTCTCTTCCCATCTATTATTCCTTACCTGAGTAATCCCCATGCATTGTATGGTGTTTCTTAGATCAGACATTAATGTGTTTCTCAAAGGTAATCTTTAAATACCCAGGCAAATTTTGTAAAGGGGAAGATGTTGTTGGTCTTTCCTAAATCATTTGTTTTGAGGGAGGAAAGGTTGTATGTATTTATTATGAAAATGCAGTAACGTTTTAATGAGAAAATACAGCGTTAAATGTATTTCACATGTATTTACTTCTCAGAAAACTCATATTGTTCAGTATTTGGGTGGGAGCCAAGCATTTGTAGCAGTTACCTGGCATGATGTGGCCCCGTGACAGAAAGTCTAATGAAGACTTTCTTGATAGGAATGTAATTGTAAAGGAAAAAAATGATTAAAAAATTGGTTCCAGTGCTCTGTGATCCAAGAGTTCATTTGTTTCCTCATTCATGCACTAAACAAGTCCCTAATTAATCTTGAACCTTGGAGAAAGGAGACTAGATTGGCATCTTCTGAATACGAACGTACTTCTCATTTTGGAAAGTTTGAAGAGGCTCTTAAGCATTCTCTTTTAATGGTATTTTTGCAAGGGTTTAAAGTGGCTTCATTAGCCTGCCAAAGCCACTAATTGCATTACCATATTTTTAAACTTAGGAGATTCCTTTTTTTTAAAAAAAAAAAAAAAATAAAAATTAGATTAATTTGCTGGCTGAAAGTGCCTGAAGTGTTCAGTGGCTGTCACAGTCCTCAGCTGGAAGCAGCGTGGCACTGAGCAGTGTGTGGCTGCTGGGGCTGTCCCCAAAGGTGCCACCCCTGCTGTCCCTCCTGGGCAATCCTGGCAGCAGGATCTCTCACCTGGGCACTGCTCTGCCCATGGAAACTGTGTGAATTCCTGCCAGCTCCACCCGAGCTGGCCAGGGGCACACCCTTGTGCAGGGGCAGAGCCGTGCTGCATCTGTCTGGGGTAGAAATGCAGAACCAACTGATCTCTCCCACATCAGCTTTAGGGGGGTAACGAGCTGGTTGGGTTTTAAGCACCTCTTCTCCATCAATGGGGGGTTCTCAGAGAAAGCCCCCCCAGCTCTGGGGGTGCAGCCCATGCTGAGCATCCCCCTCCAGTGTCCAGCAGCCAGAACCCTCCTGTAATCCCTTCTGGAGGAAAAGTGGTGGTGCTGATTAACTCCGGCTCCTCCGTTCCTCTGCGCTCTGAAGTGTGAAAGGGATGGAGTCAAAGCCTCAGATGGAAAGTGCCAGCCAAGTTCAAAGTGTGGCTGTGTTAGTCCAGCTGTTCTTATTACAGTAAATAGGTACCTGAACTGTAATGAGGTCACTTCCCTGGATCTTGCTTGTGTGCGGCCCCAGGTGGCTTATCTAAGGTAATATGAATAATACGAACAAGATAAGATAAGGCTGTTAGCCCCAAACAATATTATCAGCCTGTGATTTTAGCTGCCTACCTACTCCATCCTGACAGAGAGGGATAAAAGAAAACCTAAAACTGCAGCCTTGGAGACTTACAAAAGCCTTGTTAAAGCCCGTACGAGAGCTCTGAGAAGAAATATTACCCTGTCTGGGGGAAGGGGGTGGAGGAGAATCAAGGGCACCAAGAAGAAAATACAGCTCACGGTTGAGGGAGTTGGGTTTTTTTTCTTCCTTTGCAAATGTGTTCTTGCTCATTTCATTGTGAGCACCACAATATATTATCAGCTTTCAGGGAAGTGAAGAGTCGCCGAGGTTTCATTAGTTATGTTTATGCCAATAGAAATAAATCTCTGCAGTCATCAGAACAGGTTTGTTCATACTCCCGGTCCTGACTGGGGAATTTCACTGGCCACATCCCTGTTGTGCTGGTGGAGCAGATATAGTTTGAGATATACTTTGGCCTTATTGATTTGAAGGCTTCTTCATTACTTCTCCAGCGCTGCAGATCAATATCCATGCCTAGAGCAGCATAATAGATTTTCTTAAAAAATCAATTAAACAGAATATTTTTAACAGAGCCCAGTGCAAAATTCTGTTGCATTTCGATATGTGTGTGTTTTAAGCCTTGCTGCATTCACCTGCAGACCCTGATGCCTTGCTAAGGACTGGGAGTCTTTGTTTCAGCATCTCTGTGCTGAGGTGTTCAGCCTCCAAAGGAGGAGGAATGACTCAAGATTAGAAACAAGAACCACCCAGCTTTTCTCCTTTGAAACCCATATTCATCACTGCAGCCTCACCAGAGAGTGAAATAATGTTTGTGGTCTTGGCTCAATCCCCAGTGGACAATAATTCAGTTAAAATATACCAAAATCTGTCATGCTTTTTCCTTGCTCCGTGTCTCTGAACACCAGGAGATGAGCTCCTCTTAAATTAGCTTTCATGCTCGAGGGGTTTCCTTGTGCATGCAGAGCCTGATCCTGTCCCCGCTGGGGCTGGTGACAAATTCCCTATTGATTTTGGTGGCCTGGGAGTGGGGTCAGGCAGCAGCGTGGCCGAGGGCAGCCCTGGCTCTTGCTGCCATCCCAGAGCTGGCAAGAGCAGCTGCTCCTGTCCTGGGGGACTCTGGAGGTGGTGCCTGGCCCTGAAAAATCCTCTGTGGCAGGTTTTTGCAGCAGTGCAAGTGGTTTTATAACACAGTAAGGTAAATCCTTAGGGGAAGGAAAACACTCATATTTTCCCCAGCAGAAGGATGGAATGAAGGACTCTGGTGATGTTCTGAATGGTGATGCTCAGTAAGAGCTTTTCCCTCAGATGGGGACACTTAAGGTCACTCCACAGGCAGCCAAAGCCAAATTTCCCCATCATTATTCCTCCTTCTCCCTCCTTCCCACCTTTTCCAGCTCCACCCCAGCTGCTCTGGGCTGCCTCAGCCACTGGCCACCCTCCCACCATTTCTCCTAAGCCCCAGGCTGAATTATTTCTTCAAATTATTTATTTGCATGGCAAATGACACAGTTGTGTATTTTCAGAGCTTGCCTTGTCACATCCCAGCACAGCAGCTGCAGCCACCTTGGGTTGGTTTGGCTGGGGCCTTTTTCCTTTGCAAAATGCAAATATTTGTGGCTGCACCCCCTGAAGCCCTTGGAGCTGCAAACTGGGAGGGTTTCTCAGAGATCCAAGCCAGGCCTGCACATGGCCCTGACACAGCAAAGCTGAGGGCAAGGTGCAGATCCCTCCCACTGTCTGAGCCCAGCACCAAGGCAGGCTGCTCCAGCCCCATTCCCAGGGAGATGCTGTCCCAGGGGATGGTTTGGAGGAGACAGACACTTCTGCTGTAGGAACAGCTTGGCAGGCAGGCAGGGAGCTGAGAGAGGCTCATCGGACACAGCCTCAGATGTCTGCAGCTGGGAGGTCTGGAAGCCTCCTGGTTTTCTTCTTCCTGTCATCCACGCATGTGGGGGATGTGAGAACCTCTTCCAGAAAGCCATGTCTCCCCTCTGCTCCCCTGGTTTTAGGTTTAAACATCTCATGCAATCCAACCAGATTAAAAGCGTTGTTTAAACCTGGGAAGGGAAGCGGAGCGAGGCAGAGCCTGAGCACACGGGCTGGATCCCACCCAGCCCATCACAGCTCAAGTTTAAAGCTCAAGTTTAAAGGCCAGAGAGGTGTTTTCTGTGTGGATGTGAGCTGGGGAAGAGGCAGCAATGGCAGGGAGCTGCCAGGTGTGCCTGGGGCTGGGCTGGGGGCTGCCAGCCAGGGTGGGCTGTGCCAGCGGGGCAGCTCGGGCGGCAGCGCTCGCACACGCGCTCTGTTCATTCATTTTTCATGCCTCATTTTCAGACCTGCCTGATTTATGAACCTCATTCTTCCTTCCCCTTGGTTTAAATTTATCTTCAGAAAACAAAGCCAGGGTGTAGAGCAGACCTTCCCCTCCCCTGAGACGGAGAAGCCTGAGTTGGTTTAAGGCCACCAGCTTTAACCAGGGCACGAGTGATGTCCCGGGGACCTGGAGCCTCTTGGGTGAGCCCCCAAAAGTGATGATTGCCCTGCTCCAGGTCCTGCCCTCACCCTGAGGCCCATCCAGTCCTTGGCAGGAGCTGAGCCAGCAGAAAGCCACCCCACTTGCCAGGAGCCAGGTTTCCCTGGGAAGTGCCAGAGCTGGAATCTGGGGCGGGCTGGGAAACTGGACAAGGAGAGGCAGTGAGACAGGGAACACAGAGACAAGGGGAGTGGCTGGATGCTGTGGGGATGGGAGGTCTCCTGTCCCACCTCTGACGCTGCTCTCACTGTCCCACCAGCCTCTGGCTGTCCCCACTGACCCTCAACAACCCAGCAGGGACCAGGCAGGGCTGTCCCAGGCAGCAGGGCAGCTCCAGTTCCTCACTGGTGCCAGCAGCTCACTGATAGCCTGCACTGGCACAGCTCCTCTGGGACTGCCCCATCTGCCCCTGGACTGGGAACAGGCACAAATTACCCACCTTCAGCTCTCATGAATTTCACACAGATATCCAGGGAGCAGAGTGAGGAACCAGAGGGCTCTGGATTAGAGGGGAAACAGCCCATGGAGCTGGGATGGGACTTGCAGCCAGCCTGTGACGGTGGCATTGCTGGAGCTGAGCCGTCCCCTGAGCAGCCACACATGAAAGCCTTTCCCTGATGGCTCAGGGCCACCTGGGGTTTGCCTTTTCCGTGCTGCAGGGCTGAGTGAAGTCTCTAGCCTTTCCAAGGGTTGCCACCAACCCCCAGCATCCTTCTCTGCCGCTGCTCCAAAGGTGTCAAAGCTGGGGCCAGCAATTCCCACGGTGGCACTGCCCTGGCACAGGTCCTGGCGTGCCCATGCATCTCCTGCCGGGCATCACTGACCTTCCCATGGCTCCAGCAGCGCCAGCACTGTGGGTAATTACTCAGAGAGCTAAGAAAAGACCTTGTTATTAGGAAGCTTTTTTTTTTCCCCCCCCCAGTTATCTTTCAGCTAATTTTTCCCCAGTTCTTAATTTGCGCCTGGCTCCTCGGAGCCGTCTCAGATCTGTCAAGTGCTCTCGGTGAAACGCTTGTTTTTGTTTGACTAACACGTTCTGGGGGAGGGGGCCGGCGCTGCTTTGGAAGAGCCGGTCTGTTTGCTTTGGTGATAGCAGTGATATTTGGGAGAGACAGATGGAAGGCACTTTTTATTTTCTGCAGACACTTTATGATCCAAGCTGCTCATATTGTATAAGAGAGGCCAGATGCCTTGTTAATTCATAGACATGTTTACAGCATGGAGCTTCTAATAGGTGAATATGAATACTAAATAGTGATTAGTGCTTGTCTGACAGACGTCTCCCTCCTGACTGAAATTGGATCTAAGTTTGACCTTTGGTGAGGGAGGAAGGTATTCTAGTATATTACAAGCTTTTTTTTTAATATAAATATCTCTTCTCTGCGAGTAGAAAGACAAATCCTTCACAGACAAAACCTTTTTCTTCCCACTGAAGGATGTAGCTGCCCTAAAGACACACCAACCTGCCAAGCTGGGCTGTGTCCCCTGTCCCCGTGTCACTGTGGAAATGGAGGGGGAACCCCCTGTTTGAGTGTTAAGAACCTGCATTAAGTGGGGGGCGTGAGCCCAGTGGTGCTTTAGAGCCCTTGGGTGGCATTTTGGCTTTGTGAGAGGGACTGAGGAGCACCACGGCCTTCCCCCTGCACCACCAGGCTTTCTGGGGATGCTCCTGGCTGGACAAAAGCTGGTGCAACCCGTTGATGTCCGTGCAGGAGGGGAGGCTGGAGCAGCAAACCAAACACGCAGCATGGAAGGGTTATAGACAGGAGAAGGGAAGGGCAACAAGGAGAGAAAATAATTAGCCAAGAGACTTATTTTAAGAACTGCCCCAGCAGTGCTGGTGGAAGGGGCCACCAGCTCTTTCAGAGGATGGAGCAGGGTGCCAGGGTCCATGGGGCTGCACAGCACCTCCCTGCAGGACCCAGAGCTTCATGCACATGGCAAACCCTTTGAGGAGCAGCACCCAATGTTAGATTGTCCTCGATGTGATGTGACACCCCAAAACAAGAGGGGGTCAGCACCCCAGGATGGGAGCACTGCTCTGGCATGTGTCTGGGCTGCTCCAGAGGCAGCAGAGGTGGGGGGTGGTTTGTGGAAGAGAAAGCAGGGAAAGAATTAACAGATCTCAAAAGCAGGTATTGGTGAACTGCTCCTTAAAGACAAGCAAGCACAGACATCTCCTCTTTCCTTAAGGAATCGCCCCCACTTGGGGAATTGCAGGCTGTCTTTGGGAGGACTGCAAAGCTGAGGGAGAGCTGCAAGGGGCTGCTGGCTGCCAGCAAGGTCCCCACACTCTGGGGCTGTGCCATTTCTCCCTGGGGTCTGCTGCAGTGGCACCGAACCCAGACGACCTGGGGAACACAGCAGGGCACCTGCACAGCCCCAGGAGACCTGTCTGGGGCTCCCCAGGAACACCCCCTTGACCACACCATCTCTTTATGGGCACCAGGGATTTCCCAGCCTGCTTTGGCTGGGAGAGCTTTGTGATGCTCAGAAAGCTGGTGGGGCTTTGGGAAGCAGTGAGGATGCTGAGGGAGCTTCCAGGCTCCATGGCTGTGCTAAGCAGCCACGGTGAGGGGCACTGCTGTGTCACCAGCTGGGCACATCCACGTGGAGAGATGGTCCTGAGCCAGCAGGAGAGCAGAGAGCAGCCAGAGTGTGGAGTGAGGGTCAGGCCCTCTGTCCCCAGCCAGGCTTCCCACCCCCAGCCTGGCTCCCTACAGCAGCAAGGCAGCAGCACTTACCATGTCCCCCTGCATCCTTTAATTGATGTAAAATCATCTCGTGCCTGTCCAAAGCACTTTTCAGGCTGCTTTGCGACCGAGGGACCGTGTATGGATTATCAGCCAGGAGCTACCCCACTAATCTGAGCTGGGCTGCACCCAGGATCAGGGAGACTGAGCTCAGTCCCTCACACCAGTGCCCAGGGTGCCCCAGCTCCTCCCAGCACACAGCACTTCCCAGCTGAGGCTGCCCATTGTTTTCCAAGCTTTCCCAGGTTCTGGTGGTGGCAGGCACGGGCTCCCTGAGGCTGTGTGGGGCAGAGAAGGGCCTGACTCCTGCCACAGCCCCACTGGCTCGGAGCAGATCAAGGCAGAGCTGCTGCTGCTTCCTCTGGAGACGCAGCCCCAGCCTGCTGCCTGTGATCACGGCTGGGTGCAGCGCTTGCCTCAACTCGCTTTCATCCCTTTCCTTTTCACTTCACCCTGAAAATTAGATATTAAGTTTATTCCCCAATTAGACCAGGAAAGGATAAAATGTTTGGTTTGGGGGATTTTTAGGTCTATTTTTTCTTTTAAAGGCTCGCTCTTGCTGTGAATTTATTGGGTATTGCTGACAGCAGAGGAAATCCTGTGGTTTTTGCTTTCCCTGCTTGTTGTTCAGATGTGAAGGTACAGAGGATGCCTCAACCCTTGAGTGAGCTCAGCTCCCACACGAGGCAGAGAGAGCACAAGGATTGAGCAAAATCAGTCCCCAACTCTTGTTTCTGATCTCAGCCTCCCCTCTGCTTGGACTGGGAGCTGAAGCAGGAATGTGGTTTTGGCAAACAACCTTAAAAAAGTAAATTGCTTGCTCTGTGGACTGAAAATCACACTCTTTCTGCTCTAACCAGCTCCTCTCTGCAGGGAAACAAGCCGATAAATGAACAAGGAATGAGCCCTGGCCTCGAGAGCTTAGCAAAGCAAGAAGGTGGCAGGTCATGGAGGCTGCTCCTGCAGGATGGTGGGGCTGATGCTCCTGCCCTGCTCTCACCCCAGAACCAGCCCCTGTCTCTGGAGAGGAGGAGAAAAGGGATTCACCACTTAAAACAGCATTAAGGACTTTGCTTTAGGTACCAGCTGAGTGCACTTTGGTGGCCACGAGCCAAATTATGTATATCTATTATGTGTGTATGGATGGAACATAGAGAAGCTTGTTGCAGGTTCTCTCGAGGCAGGCTCTGCCCCCTCCCCACTGGAAGGGAGGGAAGGAACCCAGGTCCTCTTGCACTGACCTTAGAGGCTTCCCCAGACCAGCCTCCCTGTGCTGTTTGCCTGTGCTGCTGTGGGCTGGTGCTGCCAGCTCAGGCAGGTGGTGCTGCCTGCTCCCACCCCAGAGCTGCTTTGGGTCCAGCCCATATCCCTTCCCAAAGCGATGATCCGGCAAATTCCAACACCCTGGTGTGCCCTGGGCTGGGTGGGACGAGGGCAGAGGTGGCAGAGGGGCTGCAGGTCTCCCAGGGATGCTCTGCATGTATTCAAACCCCTCCAGGCAGCAGGAGAAATATCCTTTGCCTTACCCAAGCTCCAAGTGACTCCTCCGTTCTCTGCCTGTGACATTTCCAGGGGGGCCCTGGCTGCCACGCAGGGCTCTGGCTCTCAACTCTGCCAGAAAAAATGATGGTGTTTGGAGCTGGGGTTTTGGCTCAGACCCATCTTGAGCAATATTGTTTCTCTTGTTTTTGAAACCATAATGCACTGCACTTGGTGGTGATGTCAGGTACTTGTGGATTGTAATTACTGTGTAACCCAGCAGCCTGGAGAGGGATGTCTCAGGAGGGGCAGCCTGAGGGGAAGGAAACTTAGTCCTTTATGAAATGCAGATGTTTTTAAAGGGCTATAATTAACTGGACTGGATGCAGAGTATTGCAGATATAAAAGTTTAACAGGCTTTTGATTTTAAATATTTGCTGTGTACTTCCAGCTCTGCAGTGCATGATTTCAGTCCTGTCCGTGCTGCCCTCAGGGTCACCCTTGTGCTTCAGCTTCAGACCTTGCTGTGCTGCTTCTTCTTCTCCACCCGAAAACTGAGGAGCACCTAAACTCTCTGTGCAGGGCTGTGTCCCTCAGCTCCATCCCTCGGCATGGCACAGGCTGGAAAGTGGTTTCAGGGTGATGTGGAGAATGAGGCAGAGCGGGCAGCATGGAAAAGAAAAACAAAACCCCCCAGCGCTCGTAGCTGAATAGGAGCGAGCTCTCCAACCCCAAGTTATGAATTTTGTCAATGAAATTAGCCAACAGTGTTTGGGAAAGAATAAAAATAAAGCAGTGAGGGCTCAAAGGAAAACTAGCCGAGTCCTGGGACGTGAATGGGGGCTTTGTTCGGGCTCTGGGCCCTTCAATAGGCGGCCTGAAAGCCGGTGAGTCACGGCGCTGCTGCCCGGGCGCGGGGCCTCCCGGAACGGCCGGGGGAAAATCCGCCTCGGCCCATCCCGCAGGCTGACCAGCAACAGGGTAAAGTTAATTTACTGTTAAAGTTAATTTGTTGGGTGAGAGAAGGGAGAGGAGAAGCATGTTATAATAAAGGCAGCAGCAGAGAGGCTAAGGAAGTGTCTGAGCCAGCGCTGTCCCCCATGTAATGGGTCCGTTGTGGTTTTGGGTCTCACAGTGCTCCGGGGCACAGCCCGGGGACCCCAGGAGCTCTCTCTGCTGGGAGAAACCCCCTGGCCCAGAACGGCCTGCTGCAGCAGCGCTGTGATGCCAGCGAAGGGATGTGTGTGAGCCCAGCCACATCCACGGCTGTGCTTCCTGGGGACAGCCCCGAGCCTGGCCCCAGAGCCCCAGAGCCGTGTCAGCCCCACATCTGTCAGCCCCACATCTGTCAGCCCCACATCTGTCAGCCCCACACC
>NC_031786.1:7752215-7764169 GCF_001522545.3 Parus major | reverse complement strand
CCTCGGCCACACCGGCTGTGCTTTGCCCACGGGGTGGGCTCTGTGGGGCTGCACAGAGCGGCGCCTTCCCAGGCTGTGATTTCATCCCCATCCCTGGCCACACACTCCAGCCTTTGGAGAGCCAGGATATGCTCCCTGCACAGGGTGAGGATGGCGCGGGGAGGGGGAACAGGGACCATTTTTTGTGCCACATTGCTCCGGTGTGTGACACGGGGGTGTGCGGCGCGGAGCCCTGCGCGTGGTTTGGTGGGAGTAGCTGCTGTTTCCAAACAAAGGGCTCTTTTCTTCCCAGCGAGCAGAGGTAGCTGGTGTGAGCTGAATACAACCTGCCTCCAGCCTTTGTTCCGTGCTACATCGCCCATCCCAGCACTTGGTGCTTGGACAAATATACAGCAGGAAAGAGACGGTCCATCCCCCGCGGGGCTCGGAGGAGCTGCCTGGCTTTGTCCCATCACTTCATTGTGGCCTTTCCCAGAGCCAGGCATGTCCCAGCTGAGGCTGCTGCCTGTGCAGGGTGAAGGACTCGCCTCGGTGTGCTGGGAGCCCTGCAAGCACCTGTCCCCCAGCTCCTGCCCCCCGTGCTGGCCCTGGGCACGCTGCTGTGCTCTCAGACAGGCACAGATTGTGTGGGGAGCAGGCTGCTGAGCGGGGGAACTGCGGCACTGCTGGGGTGTCCGGCTGGAGAGCGGGGCTGCAGCGGGGGGAGCGCGGCAGCGGCACCGCTCAGCCCTCGGAGACGGAAAAATGGTGCCAAGAGCCAGTGCCATGGACTGGTGGGGATGTCCAGGCTGTGATCCTGTGCCATGGACTGGTGTGGATGTCCAGGCTGTGATCCTGTGCCATGGACCAGTGTGGATGTCCAGGCTGTGTCCAGGGACTGATGTGAATGTCCAGGCTGTTTCATGGACCAGTGTGGATGTCCAGGCTGTGCCCATAGACCAGTGTGGATGTCCAGGCTGTGCCCAGGGACTGGTGTGGATGTCCAGGCTGTGCCCAAGGACTGATGTGAATGTCCAGGCTGTGTCATGGACCAGTGTGGATGTCCAGGCTGTGCCCAAGGACTGGTGGGGATGTCCAGGCTGTGACCCTGTGCCATGAACCAGTGTGGATGTCCAGGCTGTGACCCTGTGCCATGAACCAGTGTGGATGTCCAGGCTGTGCCCATGAACCGGTGTGGATGTCCAGCTGTGCCCATGAACCGGTGTGGATGTCCAGGCTGTGCCCAAACACTGGTGTGGATGTCCAGGCTTTGAGCCAGTGCACGACCCAGTGCAGACAGAGCTTTGACAGGGCTCTCCTGTTGTCCAAAGCACAGATGTCCATATCACCATGCCAGTCAGTATCTGATGAAGCAGAGAGGCACTAAGATCGTTTCTGGCTGACACATCACTTGGGAGGAAATTTTAATGGTTTGTTACAGTATTGTAAAATCTGGGTTAAGCCCAGAAATGGCACAGAAGAGGTAAATGTCAAACAGCAACAAAACGGTGCCATCTCCCCTTCCCAGCTGCACAAGGCCATGTTGTGACCAAAGCAATCCTCATCTCTGCTCAAATCACCTTTCTGGATTTATCATTTTAATGTTCTCTGGGCCACCAAGCCCCACAGCTGTAAATTAATTTTTAAAGTAATACAGGTTTTAAAACTTCCATCTGCTTTAATGAGCTTGGGGGAATCCTGTTGTATTAAAAAACATGCATGCAATTATTTTTCCATCTTGGGTTTCACCAGTTCCCAGCACCACTCGGTGATGACATCTTCTTCCCCTCTCCAAAGTGTTTTCTTGTGATAATGTGGCATTGTATCCTGATGGTGTGTGTGTTTTGCTGCACGTGGGCAAGGCTAGAGAGGACTTCTCTAAGGACGAAGCAGTATCATTAGCAGGTCCCTCGGTGGCTTCCCAGTCACCTTTCCATTAATCCAGTTCTGCATCACAGAATTACTCAGCGGCTAATGAACAGCTCCAGCGCCGGGAGCCTGGAGGTACCGCATTAACCGGACGTCTCTTTGAACTGTCTCATTTCTGGTGGGAAAACTTCATGGAAAAACGAGATTGTGTTTGTTTTCACAGCCTTCTGCATCTGTTTTTAAATATTTGCACACAGTTGTTCTGGGCTTTTTTCTCTCTCTTTTTTTTTTTTATTAGCAATTAGCCTAATAAGGCACCTTTTCATTGCTTTGCATGTAGATTAACCACTTCAGAGAGTACAAAATAAACATTTTGCAATGCATGCATGTATCTTCTGGAAAAGATGAGTAACTTGCTTCCACTGAGACAAAGTCCTCTTAACATCTGGGTTTTGCTCTAATCATTAGTGTCTGAGATTTTTTTTTTTTTGTTTGCTCCCCTTTATTTCCCTTAAGACAACTCCTTACAACGTTTGTTAACCTGAATTTTTAACACAATTAATTATTATTTAGCCAGTGCATTCAAAATTATGTTCTTTATAAGTAACAAATAAAGAGCCTGAGACTGTGCAACTTCCTCCTGATATCTGAGCATTTAGAAGATGTACCTTGATCAGCCTGGCTGGCTCTCAGTCAAACCAGGAGCACAGCCAGCCAGTTGCTGTGCACTTTGTGGAGACCCTCCTCTAGCTCTTTGCCCCTATATTTGTAGGATCTAAACCTTTTCCTGGCTTCTCTATAGATGTCCCCCCAAGGAGATGTCCCCCAGGATGTGTCCCCAAGGGTGTACCCCAAGGTGTGTCTCCAAGGGTGTACCCCATAGGATGTGCCCCAAGGGTGTGTCCCCAACATGTTCCCCAGGCTGTCCCCCCAGGATGTCCCCCAGGATGTCCCCCTAGGAGGTTCCCCCAGGATGTTCCCCGGGATGTCCCCCCAGGATATTCCCCCAGGATGTACCATCAGGATGTGTTCCCATGATGTCCCCTAGGATGTCCCCCCTAGGCTGTCCCCCCAGGCTGTCCCCCCAGGATGTCCCCCAGGATGTCCCCCAGGATGTCCCCAGGATGTCCCCAGGATGTCCCCAGGCTATCCCCCCTAGGCTGCCCCCCCAGGATGTCCCCAGGATGTCCCCCAGGATGTCCCCATGATGTCCCCATGATGTCCCCTAGGATGTCCCCCCTAGGCTGTCCCCGCAGGCTATCCCCCCAGGATGTCCCCAGGCTGTCCCCCCAGGATGTCCCCAGGCTGTCCCCCCAGGATGTCCCCCAGGATGTCCCCAGGATGTCCCCAGGATGTCCCCCCTAGGCTGTCCCCCCAGGCTGTCCCCAGGATGTCCCCAGGATGTGCTGGTGGCCCGGGCATGGCCCCAGCTCTAATCAGATCAGTGCCACGGCGCGTTCCCCGAGCAGCAGGAACAATGAGCCTCTGTCCCACACACCGCCACAGTGAGAACAAGAACCAGGCCAAAAAACAGAGAGAAGAAACAGGAGCAGGAGAGGAGAAAGATCTTCATTTCTGAGTGAGGCTGAGCCGCTCAGTGCTGCAGCCACACCATCACTTATCACCACTGCTGAGGGACGATGTGGGGTTTTCCATTAGCCACCCCCGTCCAGGAACCCTCTGCTCCTCTGGTGCCCACATGGCCCCTTTCCAGAGGGGGTGACAAATTCCACATCATTGCAAAGGGATTTCCTTTCACTTCCAGAGATACTGGACCGGGCTGGTTGCAGTGGGACGGCCCCTTCCCTGTTGGCATCTCCCGAGGGGGGTTTGCTGTGCTGCCCCAGGGGCAGGGAATGCCTCCTCCTCCTCCTCTTCCTCCTCCTCCTCCTCTTCCTCCTCCTCCTCCTCTTCCTCCTCCTCCTCCTCCCATGAGCAAATGGGGTCAGTGGTCCAAACACAGGGGATAACCAAGCAGTGAAATGGAGATGGATTCATGGACACCACACCATCCTAAATCATGGAGTCACAGAGTGGTTTTGGGTTGGAAGGGACTTTAAAGATCATCTCGTTCAACCCCCCACCACGGGAGGGTTGGAACTACTCCTGCTGTTGTTCCAGGCTTTTGCCTAAATGACAGCTGCAGGTTCTCGGGGAATTCGATCTTCCTCCCACTCTCAGGGCTTGGACAAGTCCGAGGTTTCCCGCTGAGCTCCTGGCCCTGCTCCAGGCTGGCTCTCCTGAACACTCCTCACCCTCCAGGAGTGTGGCCACAGCAGAGCCCAGGGCTATCAACGGGACAGTGACAACCCTGGACCAGCCAGGCTGTGCCAGCCCCCCAGGATTAACAGAAAATCCACTATGGATGTTCCGTGGAAAGGTTTTTAGGAGAGAAGCTCTCAGGAGAAGGTCCTTCCAATGAGGCAGGAATCGTGCTCTTCCCTGCTGCTTTTTTGCCTAAATCTTTCCCCCGGGCCAAGCAATTAGTTGGTGTGACTCAGTGCCTTTGATGGAGCACTGCTGATTTACACCAGTTGATGAGCTGCTCTGATTTCCTTATAGAAAATCACAGTTAGGCTGTTACACTTAACCTGTACTAAACTGTGCATGAATGATTTATTGTGAACTTCTCATGCAAATGGCATTAATAGACTCTGTCATACATAGGAGAAGATGCTAGAAGATTACTAAAAGCTGCTGCACTTAAAAATGTTTCAGAAGAAAATAATGTCTTATATTGTATTACCTGAGAAATCCATCTGAATCTCCCCTTGAAACGTGAACATGAGAGCAGTGTGAGGGCTGTGCTGCATCATGTGCAGTACCTTGAGGCTGTAGCAGAAAAGCTATCAGAATTGTTTTAAAGGAATATGTATCGATAGCCAGAGCTGCATTACGAGCAGGGAGAGAGCTCTTTTCCTCACACACATCCTTCAGCCCGCCTCATGATCCAGGAGTGTTTGATGACTTCAGGATCATACTGCAGAGAAGGAACAAACCAAAAGCGGTCCTGTCTAATTAACTGAACATATTTACATGTGTAAAACTCTCCTGTAGTCCTCGTAATGACTAATGCATAATTATGCGCAGACAAATCCCCACAGTAAACACAAATATTTTTGTTTGTGATTATTTATCTCAGGAGAGCTCGGCAATTTGTCAGGGCTTTGCTGAGTTTCTCAGCTGAGCCCAGTGAGGTATGGGCAGCAGGTGACTGCTGTGGTCACCCTGGGAGCCCTTTCAGCCATGCAGCAATAGAGGAGAGCAGCTTTGGGCTCACAAAATGACTTTGCCTTGAGAAATGTAGATTTATGGAGTCATGGAATTGTTTAGGTTGGAAAGAATCTTTAAGATCAGGTCCAAGCATTAACCCAGCACTGCCAAAACCACCACTAGACCGTGGCCCTCAGCACCACTGCTACACACCTTTTAAATACCTCCAGGGACTGTTTGGATCAAAACAAAGTATTTTGCAAGTTTAGTCCAGCTCCATGGAAATACTGTGATTTCTCCCAATTTTAAACAACATTCACAACCTTTCCATTCAACAACCCTCTCTCTTTTGTGCTGTCTCCCTCAGACTGCTGGGATGAAGCAGGCTAATGTGTGCTCACCTTGTCCAGATGTTACCAGGTGATGTTTGGCCACAGAGAAAAGCCATGTCCCAGTGGCTGCTTCCTCTGTCCATGTTCAGTTATCTGAGCTGCAGGAACCAAGTAGGTTTTGTACTTTGACTTTAGCTTTTGCTGTCTGGCTCACCCCAGGGCATATCACAGCTCAGCTGCAGGGACAGGGAAATCTCCCCTACCCAGCCCCTACCAGGGCCAGTTTGACACCAGCCCTGATGCCCCTGGTTTCACTGGGGCATCTGCACCAGAAAATCCATCAGGTTTTGATTCTGCACAGCACATTGTGGAGGGCTGGAAGGCTGTGGGGAAGGAGAGCATGGGGCACCATCCTCAAGGCAGCACTGCAGCAGGCACAGGCAGCTGTGGGAGCGTCTGCCCAGTGCCCTGAGCTCGTGTGGGAGCTCTGACCCACCCCACTGGTGTCACATCTCCTCCCTGACCTGCCATCACCCTGCCTGGGAGCCGTGTCTCACCTCACCCCATACCAGGGCCACCAGCGTCTCAGTCTGCTCTCCGAGCCCTCTGCGCCCTGTCATCTGAATCCATGGAGCCAAGCAACCCCCAGTGATAAATTCACCACTTAGTCACCGGCTTTCCTCCTAAAATCCTCTTCAGGGAACAATTCTCCCATGTCTGATACAGTGACTAATTGATAACTTTCTTTAAGGGGACTGCACGATAACTTTCTTTAAAGCAGTATATTATCATCAGTGGGTTTTCCAAGAAGTGTGCTGCTCTCTTAATTCTCACCTCCATTATTTTAATACCTCTGTAAAATGGATTTCTAATGGATCTATATTGCCATAAAACTTTAGGGATGGTGGGTGGGTGTCAATAAATTCTTTGCAATCTGAGCAGCTCCGCCAGCCGGGTAGGGAGCAGAGTGACAGGCTCTGGGGAGAAGCCAGGTCTTGACTCAGGATTGCAGCTTCCAGCAGCGTGACCTTCCCTGATTTGACCCCGTCCTGCTGTTTCTGAACACCTTGCAAAACTTCATTAAGCAACATGACTAGTATCTGTCACAAGCAATTCCTTCTCTCCCACCTCCTCACCCCAGGGATAAGTCATATCAGCTCTGTCAGGAATACAGAAGCTGCCCTAGGTACAATCCAACACCAAGTGTTGATACCTGGTGAGTCTGTACAGAGCAACAGTCATCACATCACAGCGTTTTCACCCAAAGTTCCCAAGGCAGGCAATTAATGTGCATTATATTGGCATCAATCCCCTTCAAAATGTCCTCTGCCACTGACAGAGAGGGAAGGCAGCAGCCAGGATGCCCAGCTTAATCAAAGAAAGAAAGAAGTGGATGTTACGGCTCTCTGAAGGTTTTACAGAGGCCAAATTATTCCCATGTGTATCAGCCAGGACATTGGGAAAAACTCTTTTACCACTGGGTCCATCACTTGCTCTCATAAAAACTGCTCAAGAATCTCAATTTTGTCTCGTCCATATGGGCTCTCATAACTCATTTTTACCTTGAACACTGAAGCTGCTGGCCCAGCAGCTGCTCAGAAAGGAGATGCAGCTGTAAGCATTTGCCATTCTGCTATCCTTTACCCTGCAGAGCTCCCAGGATTAGGAGGTGATGGAGTGAGGGTGATGCCCACACTCAGCACATGTGATATAAAGAGATCTTCTAAAGGAAATGTTGGAGGCTGAAATCTGTTCTGTTGTTCCACTGCCAGCACTGGATCACTGATATATATTATAAAGTCCTGCTGCAAAACACCACCAAAAGCTGGTTTGTCCTAAGGAAGTGGTGCTGGGCTGCCAAAGGCACTGCACAAACCAGTGTGGGAGCAGTGCCTGGCCTGAAGACTGGGGTTCATTTTTAAAATATTTGTAAGTTCTTTCACCACTGCTTTGATAGCTGGTGGGGTGCTAGAAGGTATTCTCCCTAGCCCTGGTTTCAGAAGAATTTTCATCCCTTAGGTGTTTCTTGGGTGCAGCTGATTGAGCTGTCAAAAAAGGTCAGGCTGGAATATACAAATTAATCTTTTTGTGGCCTGCCCCCAGCTGGTTTTTTTTCCATTGGGGTGAGACCCTTACAAACAGATAGGGAAACCAAAAGCACCTTGACTTTTGAGCACATCATGAAAACAGCTCCAGTGCTTCCCATATGTGCAGGAGGCTCTGTGTGGGGTGAAGATAAAAATTCTACAACTGAAGGAGACTTGGAAAATGCTTTTTGGAAAGGCTTGTTTTCAGCAAAGAAGCACTGGCAGCTTCCTCCCAGTTCATTGAAATGTTGGGGAATCAGGAGTTTTTCCCTTTCTGCTGCAGGATTTTTATTACAAACACTTGGCTTGGTGCCCCTGCCAGTGCCAGAGGTGACAACTCCAGTATTTCACTGGGGGTTTGCATGCTCAGCAAGGGTTTTCTGTACAAAACCAGGGTTTTCTGTAACATTTGCAGCCGTGCCTGGGTGATGGGCACTGTCTGTGCCACTGGAACAGTCTGTGTTTTCCCTCTGCTTGCTCCAGCCCCCTTTTACCAATAAGTGATGACCTAAAAACCAGAGGAAGAGAGGCTGATTAATGGCAATACTTTTATTCTCAGAAGCACAACGGGAAATTTGCATCTCAGCACATTCCTCCAGCCTATAGACTTAACTGGAGGTGCCACATTCACAGGTTCCAACCTCTAAACCATTGCTTCCTCTCCCCCAAAATAAGCTATGGGGTGAGCTATGGGGCAAGCAAATCCTGGGCTCTGAGCCCTCTGTTCAGGGCAGATTATGTATTTATTGTAAAACAGCTATTGATAATAAGCAGAACGTGTTATCACTGCTGCTGTGGCAGTGTAGGGAGTCATGTGCTTCTTGCTTGCTTTTTGGCCTCAGGACACTTGTGTTCCTGTTTGTACAATAGCTCTGCTTGGAGAGCAAGAATAAAAAATACCATGTTTTCCCCCCTGCCAGATTGCTGTTTAGCATCGTGCTACATCTCTCTCGTGGGAAATACAGGTTAGAGACTCTGGGGTTGGGGAGGGAATTGAATCCAGATGTTGGGTTTTCTGAGAAAATGTTTCAAGTGTTTGGTTGTTGCACAAAAGAAAAGGGGAACCAGCTCATCCAGTGCAGGGTAAGAGGTGAACTGTCACACTCCTGACCACAGAGGGTTTGCTGATAAGAAATATCTGTGCCAGACATCAGGAGGAACATGGGCTACCAGGTTTTCAGGAGCCCTTTCTGCTTCAGGCCAGTGCCATGGAGAGGACATTTCATAGCCCTGAGGTGGAGGTGTCACAGCAGGGCATGGTCCCAGCAAGTGGGAGGAAAATGTGGGGAAAGAAACAGTTATGAAAGCGAGTTTTTCCAATAAAAAGTTATATATAAGTTCAGCACAGTTCATTAATGGTTGAATCAAAGATCTCTGAGGTCTTTTCCAGTTTAACAATTCTATTTAAGTGTTCACCATAAAGACACAATTTGTGGTAGGGTGGCCAGGAGGGATGTCCTTGCATCCTTCAGAGGGACTCTGTACAAATGGCTTGCACCTTCATATTTTCCTTGGAAAACTTGGGAAGAGCCTGTGGTATCCTGGATCCTGGTGATCCTGCATCACCTCAGACAAGGGAGAGCCTTGGAGCTGTAGCTTCACTTTGTGTGGGCCCTGGGAAATCCTGTCCAGCATCAGAGACATTTTGTGTGTGCTCATTATTGCCGGGTAAGAAGTGCAAGAAGCGCTTGGTGACGATTCTGCACTCAGTTGGATGACACAGAACCAAGCAAGAGCTGTAAAGTCTACTCTGGAGGAATATTTTGCCTGAGTGTGGTTGAGCCACGCCAACACAGCCCTGAATGTGTGAAGACCTTTGCTTAGCCTGGCTTTGTCACTCTCAGCAGAGAAAATGCTGTATCTGTGTGAGCGCCTGGCTCTTTGTGCTCACAGCCACCCACCCAACACTCCCAGCAGCCTGGGGACACTTTGGTCACAGCCCTTTCCCCGAGACACCGAGCAGACTGGGCAAGTGCAGGTTTACAAGGCAGCAGCAGAATTCCTGCTCTGTGAGCTCCGAACCGCTGGCATCATCTGTCCCTTTTCCTGCCCTTCACAGCAGCTCACATCTGTCCTTACTCACCTGTGACAAAAAGCCACTACCTGAGCGCTGGGGGGAAGGAGAGGCTTCAAAGGCAGCGGCTCTGGAAAAACACAGCTCAAGGAGAAGCCTGTGCCCTGCCAGGGTCCTGTCAGCTCAGGCCAGGGGCACTTAGGGGACAGATGTACCTTGAGTGGTGACAGCAGCCACCAGCTGATGGTGCTGGGGGGGAAAACCCACCCAGATCTGTGACAGCCCCCAAGGAGAACAACCAGGGGAGTGGGAGGGCAAAACCCCAGTGGGAGACCAAAGTAAGGGGCGGGGGGAAATCAAAATTATGTTGGATAAAGCCCTGTATTCAATGGTAAAAGAGCTCAGGTAAGACAGGAAAAGTTTACTAGAATGTGTTTTTATCCACAGAATAGGGGTGTCAAACACAACTCTGTGTCTGTGGGGCTGTGGTTATATCATGCTTTAATTTCTCCAGGGCCAAGAAAACAGATTAATACACAAATCACTTTCAGTTTTAGTCCATTATGATATTTCAGGGTATCCAGTGACTTGGCATCACTCTGTGAAGCCAGAAATATTTGTGTGTTAAAAGTGTGTTTTGAATTACAAATATTTCAACATTCACAACACATACTTTTGGGAACCAGGAACATTCCTCGGCACAATTGCCAAGCAGAGCTTTTGGGGCAGGGCAGCCTCCTGTGGGTGCAGGACGAGGATGGCATGTGGTTTCTTCTGTTCTGCCTCTCTGGAGTGGCTTATTAGGAGTAAAATCTCCTTGGAAAGCAGCAGTGGTGAGCTGCTGCAGCTCCAGGGCGGGTTGGGAAGGAGTCTATAGGTGCTGACCTACATTTAAGTAAAGGAGAGTGAAGGGAAGCTGAGCTGGCCCTTGGGATGACACAAGGGCATTTTCCCTCCAAGCCAGGTCTGCCACCATCCTGGCCTGTGAATTCACTCCTGGTGAAAGGTGCCAGACTGACATTCAAAATATGGGAAAAAAAAAAAAAAAAAAAGAGCTTTGTTCTTAATAATTCCTTCTCTCCTTTGTGCTGATAAAGTACAATGGGACATTTAAATCTGATTTTTATAACATTTTGCATTGCTGTAGATCACGGTGTGACCTGGAGAAGACACTTTGTTCTGACTACAATGATCCGGTATTTCATATTTTAGCATTTATTTTTTGTCTTCCCCGTGTTTCTGTTGCATTCTGGCACAATATGGGCTCCCTCCAGTGGTCAAGGGGCTCCGGGCTCCTGGTGTCGTTTGCCCAGGGGCTGGCACAGGGTGGCTTTGGGGCTGGCATCACAGATTCCGAGGGGAATCAGAGTGGGGCTGTGCTTCTTGCGCCCCAAATCCCCCTCTGCGGGTTCCATCCCAGAGCAGCACTAACATCCCTGCTCTGCACACCGAGCTCCATCCACATTAACGTGGAACAGCCTGAGCAAAGAAAGATTCAGGTTCTGGCTTTCCTTGCAGTTCCCAAAACGTTCACTGCAGAATGGGGAGAGGAGAGGGAACCGGAGAAGATCTGTTGAAAGACCCAGACACAACAATTTTTAGCAGAATATGACTCATTTTTTGCATTCCACTCTTGCCGTGGTATTTTGAGACCAGATCCTGACTTTCTCCTGACAGAAACAGTTAATGTGGTTATTGTGGGGGACAAGTCAACCGCTGCCACTGTGAAATGTGACATTTCCATCTCCCCTCCCGACTCCACAATTCCCGGCGGCTCCCGGCGCTTCCTCGGCCACGGGTGCATTTTAAATACCCGAATTATTTTAGGAGGCACCTGGATGGGACGGGGATCCCCTGCGATGGCCGAGAGCCCAGCAGGGCTGTGCGGGAAGGTGTCCTGGAGGGCTGGGCCGTGTGCCTGGATGTCCCGGCTGGGTGTGTGTGCTCGGACACGCACAGCCGTGCACACTGCTCGTGCCGGGGTGTTTCCAGAGCGATGGATGTTTAAGGCAAGGGATGCTGGGGGGGGCTCTTGGCAACTCGGGGTGCAGCAGGAATGTGTTTAACCCCCCTTTCCACCCCTGAACCAACCCCCGCAGAGCCTCAACCCGCGGGGGTGTGTGAGGAGGGGTGAAGGCACACACGGGGGGGGTGTGAAGCCCCTCTGTACCGCTTGGGAGATGGGGGGGCACAGCTCTCCCGCCCCCCCCCACCGCCCCGCGGGGGCGTTGGACTGAGGAGCTCCGACGCCGATACGCACCGGTGTGTGTGCGTGTGCTCAGTTCTGCACCCCTCCCGGGGGGAACACAGCCCCTCCACAGGCTTTTTGGGGGGACACATCTCTCGCCCTCTCTCCCCCCACCCTCGGGATGGTGCTGGGACACATCTCTCGCCCTCTCTCCCCCCACCCTCGGGAGGGTTGAACTGCCGTTCGCCCCAGCCGTTGGCACGGGGGCGGGG
>NC_031786.1:7656391-7751687 GCF_001522545.3 Parus major | reverse complement strand
GCCCTGCGAGCGGACGAGGCGAGAACGAGCGGGAGAGACGGCGAGCGGCGCTGCGTCCCCCCCCTCCCCCTCAGCACCCCGGCGGACCGACCGACCCTGCCCGAGGCGCTGCTGCGGCTCCCCGGGGACACGCCGCCGCCTCGGCTGCCCCGCTCCCCGCCGACCCCCGGGTCCCAGCTCCTCCCGCCGCCCACCCGGGTCCCTGCCGGATCCCTGCGGAGGACACGGAGAGAGCCGCGGGATCTTCCCCCCACCCCCGCCTGCCCGCGGATCCCGCTGCGAGCCAGGCACACAGACTGTCGGGTTTCCCCGCTCCCTCCTCCCTCCGTGAAAGACTTTGCTGGATCCTCCTCCCCGGATCCCCTCCCCGCGCTCGCTCCTTCCTGCGGGAGCGGCTGCTGGATCCTCCTCCCGCCCCGGATCGCCCGCGGGGTCCCTGCGGAGCCGCGGACCCTCCTCCCCTCGCCGAGACACCGCTGGATCCTCCGCCCCCCCCGGACCTCCCGGCGGGATCCTCCTCCTGCCCGCAGCCCCATGTGAGACTCCGCATCCCCCCGTGCAGCCGCGGTGGTGGTTTATTTTTTTTTTTTCCCCCCCTCCTCCTTTTATTTTGAAGGGGGGATCCATCTTAAAACTCTTTTCTGGATCCCGGTTTCTCTTTTTTGATTTGCACTTTTTTGAAAAACCCTCAGATGCTCCTCCATGTGGACTGAGAACCCATCAAGACACACACACGAGAACTCATCCCGATCAACTCCAAATCCTGGCTTTTCGTGGGTTTTGCTGCAACACATAAAAGCAAACTTGTATTTAAGACACACTCGTGCAAAAATTTAGCTGGGGACTTGAACGTGTATTTCGTCTTGGTGTCTTGGTCTTGGTTATTTTTTTGTTGGTTTTTTCCTTTTTTTTTTTGGTTTTTTTTTTGCTTCACTGGAAATCAAAAGCTTGTTTTGGAATTGGACCTGCTTTTGCTGCACTTCTCCTCTGGGCTGGATAACACTGAAGCTCTTTGCTTTTCTACTTGGATAGTGTTTTCCTGTTGATCTGTTGGGTTTTTTTTCATCTCCTGTGTGGCAGACTTTTTTTTTTTTCCCTGAGGGGGGTAAACAGACGACGACAACAACAAAAAAAAACTTAATTTTTTTGGCCGTGTGAGATTTTTTTCGTATTCATATTCGTGAAATTACGGGTACACTTACAAAAAATTAAAAAAAAAAAAGAAAAAAATTAAAAATAAGAAAGGAACACGTCAGAAAGACCCCTACACGGTAGACAAAATACTCACTCGTTTCCTTACAGCAAGACTGAATCGAAAGCTGCCAAAGAGCCCCATAAAGAAAAGACTAAAAGGTAAGAAGGGGTAAGATCCTCTTAATTCAGGCACGGTAGAAGTTAAGAGGGGAAGAGACCTGCAAAGCCGGTGCATACCTCCTTTTTCACAAGTCTAAACGAGATTGTTATTATTTTTAAACTGTTTATTAGTTAGCGAAGCAAGAAACACCCCAAAACATTTCAAAATCCATTTTATTTTTATACGATTTTTAAAAAACGTGGAACAACCTCCGAATTTTTTTTTTTCCATTTATGATAGAAATAATTCCGTATTTTTTCTCTGTCCAGAATCGCTGTTTTTCTCCCCGAACAGCGAGCAGAAAGTGCCATTTGTGAGCATGTTGTGCTACTCAGACATGACATGAAGGCAGCTTCTGCTGCAAGGCATGACCGTGTGCTCTTGCTTTAGAACTTACACGTGTGAAAATTATCGCAGAGCGGCTTGGAAATGATCCAAGGGCTGGAAAATTGTGGGCAAGGCCAGCAGTGCTGCCCTGTGGGCGAGCACATGAGCTCCAGCTTTGTCCTTCATGGCTGCTTTCTCTTAAAAGTTAAAATATCTAGATTTGGGTTATTTTTCCTCTTTCCCCTCGCCTAATGAGATTGTGGGGATCCGCAGTAATTTTCTCCTGGGTATTCACAGAGAGATCTTGTCTAAACCTGGAATGTCCAGGGGGAGAGAGAACATTAAACAGAGTTTATTCCTTTAACTGCGACGCAGAAGGGGAGGAAAATGGGGAGGGCTCAGTTGTTAACCTGAGAAATCTTGAAACACTGGAAGTTTATTAAGTGTTCGAGGCTTCTTTGTTTGTATCACAAGTTTGTGTCAAAGGTTAATCTTCTTAATATGTAATTAGTTGAAGGTTCAATTATGGGATTTATTGAACTCAATTGGGTTTTCCCCCCTTTTTGCCCATTAAAAATAATACTGCAGGTCTTTGTGGCTAGTTTATTTTCTGCTATAACTCGAGTGTATCCGCGAGAAAAGATTATTCAATTATTCTAACAGGCAGTTTAAATTTAGAAATAATCTTTGGGACGTCATACCCGTGTCTGTTGCATATTTTTCCCTCTCGTTTGCATATGTATGTATCTGGCGAATTATGCTAATTTATGTACAGAAATTTGCTGTGGACATTAGGCCGGTTAAGGTAATTAAAATTCCAATAAATCCCGCTGTTATTGGGCTGGCCGGTGGTGCAGAGATTTAAATCAGGTGGGTGTCGGTGGTGCTGTGGACCTGAGGACAATGCCAGAGCGGAGGAGCAGGAGAACATCTGCACTGCTGCTGGATGCGCTGGGAGAGCGAGGCTTGTCTTCCAAATCCTGCCCTCCTTCCCTGCGGTGGGTGGGTTTGGGTTTTTTTTGGATTCCCCGACGACTGAGAATTTAAATGGAGTTTCCTCTCGTATATTACATTTTTTTTAATAATAATTTCGAGAAGGTAAACACAGGTTCTCACTGATTCCCCTGGTGTTTTCCAAGGAGATGGGAGGTGATTTGCAGTGGGTGCAGCCTGTGCTTAGCACATCAGAGTTTCCCACAGCCGCGGTTCCTCGGGTTCAGGAATCCCTGGGATGCCTGGCTGGCTGCTCATGTGTGTTATTTGTGAGCTCAAAATGGTGTGCTGAGGAACAGCCCTCGGATGCGCTGCCGTCCCTACTCCGGCTTCTGGAATTCTTTCCAGAACGTGAAAGCATCAGTGATAGCCCAGTGAGGAAACTGCTGCAGCCTCTGGAAGCTGGCTCTGCCCTGGGTAGCACTGTGGTGCTTTTTGGGTGAGCCCGCCTGGTGGATAACCTAACCTGGCTGCTTCTGAGCCGGGACTCAGTCTGTGAAAAAAGCTCTAGTAAATCAGATTAATTTGAACTTTTTTTAGGGAAAACGAATGCTTAAGGGCACCAGCAATAGTGTAATAATGCCCTATGTGTCTTTGTCCTTATCTTCAAAGGGGAACGGATCATTTCTGACTGGAAGTGATCTGCCTGGCTTCCTGAGATGAGGAATGTTCATTACAGCCCAGCCCCCGGAGAACAGGTGCTGCCGTAGGGAAAGCTCTGCAGCCAGGGCTTGCTCCAGGGCGAGAGGGATGGGTGTTAGTAGGGGCTGTATTTTAGGCAATATTTTGTACTTTTGTCTAAAGGTTTTGTTTGTAGCAACGAAAGAAATAAGACAGACAAACCTTTTTACTGAGAGCTTTTCTGGATTGCAGCAGGATATATTTAGGATCTATTAATGTTCCTGTTCTATGTGTAGATTCCCATATTGACATGTTTAAGTCTGGGTATCCATCAGATTAAAAGCTGTTGTTGCACACGGGTGGTTTGTGTGTGCTGTACATCAGCTTTCCAGCACATGGATTATTTGGGAGCTGTCAGTCCCAGTGCCTGGGAATGTCCTTGTGGGCTGTGCCATTTCCCCCTGGCCACAGCAGAGTGGAGTTTGCTCTGGGGCTCTGCCCTTGGGCTAAAAGCCATTTAGGGACTTGGAGGTTCATCCTCAGCCGTGACATCTTGGCTTCCTCCAAGATCTGTCTCTGATCACCTGTGAGTGGATGGGTTTGCCCATTACAAAGCCTGCTGGATCTCCCCAGGGTCAATGAAAACCCCACCTCCGCCTTAATTTCTGGTTTCTTTTCCAGGATTTGTCTTTTCTAATAAGATAACATACTCTGCTTTTGATAAGTTAAGATCTTTCACTGATGTTTGAGGGAAGTAAGGTAATTCTGTACTCTTTTTGCTTGCAAGAGGTTTTTAAGACTTGGAAAAAAAAAAGAGATGAAATTTCCTTAAAATGAGGAAAACATAATTGGGCATAAGACTACTTTTAATCTGAAGATTCTTTGTTGAAGTTCTCAAAGCTGCCATGTTCCGTACCTTGCCAACTATGGACTAACAATAAAACAAGATAAAGTGAAAGGTTTTGTGAAGCAAGAGTTTATAATCTCCTTGTGTAGTGAAGCAAACTGTTGCTGAGTGGCAGTCTTATAGAAAGCGTAGCTTTAACTTAGTCTAGAAATAAAACCGCTTATTTTTCAGTTTTTCATTCACTTCATTCAGAAAGGCCAGGAATTTTATTGACAGAGTTACTGCCTGCTGTTCACTGAAAATGACCTACACTTCTGCAGCCCGTTCAGATGCTCCATGCCGTGGAGATTCCTTTTCTCTTTTGCGTTACATTTATTAAAAGCCCAATGGCAGCGTTTACTTTCAGTTTTAGCTATGAAGACTTAACCAAGAGCGGGGGATGTGGGAACGGGTAATATGTTAACTTAGCAGCTGGCCTTGCCGAGATAAACATGCGCTTTTCCAAATGCTGTCATCTGGCTCCTTTCCAAAACAAGCTGAAGGAGGAGGTCAGGGGTGGAGCCATCCCCTGCTTCAGTAAAAAGAGGCTTTCATTTGGAAAGAATTTCCAGATCGTATTGACTGAAAGAACTGCAGATTTAAAATAAAATGACCAAACCTTTCATGAGTAAACCGAATGGTCTCTTTTGATGGCTTAAATTTAAGTGCCTTGTTACAATGCTGCTTCTCTTTGAAGGTTCAGCAGCTTCAATGCAGAGTGCATATTTCTGCCTTTTAAAAAAATTCTGTGCTTTATGTAAGACTTTGAACATGACAACTGATGAAAAATGTATCATCTTTGGTTACAGTAGAGACCTGCAACACAAAAGTGCTATTGTTTTAATTGTTTAAAATTCAGATTACAAGATAATGGTAATACCATTAGAAGGTTTCCCCTTGGCCTAGAAGCTGCAGGTAGGAGTGTGTCGATCCCTCAGTATTAAAGATGAATGATAAGGAAACCTCTTAAATGCCTGTGACGCTGCAGTCTAGCCAATTTAGGATCAGCTGATGCCTTCTAGTGATAATGGCTTGAGGTTTTCAGCTGTATTATGAAGATATCAGCCAGGGCAAATAGTGTTTAGAAGAGAAGTATACTTTATTGAATGGGGAGATGATCTAGAAATGACAGTAAATTGCATTACTAAATGATCTATGTGCTCTGTGCCGTCTCTTCACTGGCAAATGCTGTTGGTAAAATGAAAGATGGTTATTCTTAATGTATGAAAGCAGAGGAATCAAAGTATTATTTGATCTCCCTTTAGGAATCTGTGCTAGTTAGGAAAATTGTCAATGGAAAGCTTGGCTAAGATGTACGTCTTAAATGCCAGAAGTAGATGTACTTAGGCTTATTTTATCATTACTTAATCATTGTTAACTTCAGTGTGGATTCCCAAATACAGTTACAACTGTGTTTTCTGAAACTTTGTGTACCTTCCTACCTGGTCACTAATGTGTTTTAAAATCTGCCCAAGATAAAAATGTCTGGATTTGATCATAAACAAACCTGTTCTTGCACAGAACAGTCACTGTGCTCCCTGAGGTCATGTCAAAGATGATGGAAAATTCAGCACTACTCTAAAATATGCATCTGATTCTTTTGTCTTTTTTTTTTTTTTTTAGAGTAGCATGTCTCTCTTCCTCCCAGTAAAAAGGCTTCTGTCACTGAAGGCAGCTGTAAAATAACTGGCTGTTCTTGCATCTCAAGGTTCAGGGTACCAGGCAAATCAGAATGAGTTTTGGTCTCAACCCTGGGTGTGAATCAGTGCTGTAATTTTTCAGCACCGAGGTCTTGAACATAGTTGTAATTCAAGTTCATAAAATATTAGAAGCCCTTACGGTCCTGAGGTCTGGTTTCTGGAGCTCTTCCCCGTGGGTTTGCAGCCAAGGATGGCTGAGAGCGAGAACAGTTATCTGTGCTGCAGCAGTGATGGTTTATGGCTGGGTGCCCAGATTGTCTGGCTTTGCACACAGCTTTATAGTTTGCCTTTGAGGGCTGTGGAGGAGGTGGAAGTCATTTGTAATAAACAGCTATCTGCAGCCTGCTTTTTCTGGGGTTTGGAATGTACAGCCATTTAAAAAATTGCAAACTAGATGTACATTTCCCTAGGTTTCAGTCCAGAACATCTAGGTTTTAGGAGCTTGATTATAAGAAATGGTAACAACTGCTTATTGCTTTGTATTGAGAATACCTAATATTTATCCCTTGGATGTTTGGGCTGGTTTTTAAGCTCTGCATTGTGGACAATGAGGCTTTTCAGGTTTCTTTTTTTTTTTTATTTGAGAGAAAAATTGACTTGTCAAACCGGTTGGCATCCTTTGTGGTAATTAAGCCCCAGAGAAAAATATGTTTATATATCTCAAAATAGTTATCATGCAGCTACCATATAGGCTCATTTAGGAAAAGATAAAGCCACCCCCCTTCTACTGCAAGGAAAACAACCACCCTGGGCTATGTTTAGTGGCTGCCCATGGGTGTTTTCAGAGGGAGATCCATTCTTTCCTCTACTTGTTTCCCCTCAGCTTCTTGTTCATGGGGTCTGCCTGTTTTCCCATGCTGATTTTCTGAAGGGATGGTGGTGCTGCCTTTGTTACCCAAGAGGAGTCTCTTAAAATGGCATTACCTGATTTTTCTTCGATGTGCTGTTTTCCTTCCTATTCCTTTCTTCCCTTCCTCTGTTCTGTATGCACAAAGTTTACAGTTTTCTCTCATCCTGCATTTCCAAGGCTTCCTGATGGGAAGTGGGAGAGCTTTTTGTTTTTCTGGAAGCATAGGGATCTCTTGCCTTGGCTTGGATACATTCTGGGTGGTCAGTACATCCACAGATCGATTGTTAGTCCAGGCTGGCTTCTGCCAAGTCTATTTTAAGCTCAGCCAGATATCTGTGTTGTGTCAGTCTGATTTCAGTCCTGCTCCAGCCTTCGGCTCTCAGGTCTTTTAATTCTTCGGAATTCCAAAGTGTTTTCATGGCTGATGCTCATGTCATTCATTGGTGCTGACAATGGAGATCCTTGTTTTTAAACAGTAGCTGGTTACTGGTAAACAAAAGAGCATCAGCCCAGAGCTTTAACACAAACCATTCTAGAAAAAAGGAGCAGTTCAGGGAGAATGCCAAGGAAAAAAAAAAAATCAGCTGTACAGATGCATAATGTGCTGACTTTTCCTGTGTTCCTGCAAGGTCAGTAATAGACCATAGAAGATGGTCTTGGTGGTGTTTGTAATGTATTTGCATGAACTCAGTGTATGTTCACAGTAGCCTTGAGGATGATGCTACACATGAAATATGAAGCTAAAAACTTTCGTAGCACTGCTGGCATAACCTAATCAAGTAAGTCTCTTTACACAAATGTATTACCAAAGGCAGGAGCAGGATTCCTCATTATCCTTCTGTAGATCTGCAGGTCTCAACTTTCCTTTCCCCACAGTGTTTTTAATTGCACTTACCAAGTGCTCAAACTTAACAAGGGAGAATTGCTTCCAGCATTTGTGTTCTCTGAATTTTTACCACATTGTCAGCTTTGAAATGGGTGCTGTGCTTGAAATTCTTTCTCTTACAAAAGGTGCTCCATCTCTGCAAATCTAATCATCCTTATCTCCTTATGCTATGTGGCTGGAATGCTGTAAGTGCCCAGTACTGTACCTCATTCCTGTTTTGTGATGCAGAAGAAATTGCTTTTAGTTAAAAATAACCTGTTGGCTGATGTGTGCTGTTCACATCTTCTTGCCTATGAAATTATTTGGTTTCTCTTTGCTGATGTAAACTATAATGAAGTATGTTTATCTTGAATCTTTCAAAAAATAAATTAATATGGAAGATGCAGCACTCTCTGATAAGGAAGGAGGAGAGCCTAGTGGTAGCAAACTAAATGCTGTTTAATATTTTCTAGTATGATTATATGTCTGATCCAGGTGTGGAGCTAAATTTGGTCTCACAGTAATAGAACTGCTGCTGTTAAGGAGCAGAGTCTCTGTATAAATAGCACTGTTTCAGGTGAAAGATTTATTATCTGGGACCTAGTGAAGCTTGGTGAATGTGTAATTTTTTACTATTTCTATTCTTCTCATCAATCTCACAGAACTCAACTCCTTCACTTGAGAAAAGAATGGTCCAAGTAAGTCTCATTACATCAACAGTGCATTAGAGATGTCAGTTTTTATAATCTGCTTCCACATTTACATGTAATAATTGAATAAAGCAATGATTGGCTTAGTGGATGGATGTTTACATAATGATTTGCTTAAAAAAAGACCCTCAACTTTAATTTTTTCTTACATTTGTGAGAATGAAACATGCTTCACAAATTTCTAGGTGAAATACTGCAGTATGATGACAAAACTCACTGCTTTTGAAGCCAACAACCCAGACTGATAGATTATATCTATTTTATCTGGGTGGTATTGCAACACTGATAGTCCAACTGCACTGCAATTGTGCTTCCATCCTCCCCCATCCCCAATCCCTCAGTCAGCATCCAGACAAGCAAGAGCTGCTCTTTATGGAATTCTGTCTGCATCTCCTGATCAGATAACATACTTGGAGACATATTGGATATATTTCTGAGAATATTTGCTCCCCTGAGCATTTCATGCACTAAATGAAGGCATAAAATAGTTATTACTAAGATCATAATTGACCATAAATTGATTTCCAAAGTGGTATTTACTGCAACTAGTTTTCCTGTCCTGGAAGATCATTTATGGCTATTTCCTCATCTCTCCCCCACCCTGTCTCTCCTCCCCCATGGAGCTGCTATTCATTTGCTAAGTTGAAAAAATGGATGATGGCCCATTCTGATGCTAGGTCTGATATTCTAATTTATGCTTTTACTATGGAAAGTGGAGAGGAACAGAGAAGTTTATTTCCATTAGGTTCATCAAGTTTTAAGGATTACCATTTTAGCAGTGCAGAGCTAATCTTTTAAACTCTGGTAGGTTTGTGGAAGGAAAGGTGCTAACATGGATTATGCTGTCTCCTTAATTTTGGATGATAGAATAAATCTTTAACTGAATCCAGTTTCCAGCCTAAAGATAGGTACAGAGTAATTGTTTCTTATCTCACTCAAATTATGTTGCCATCTTAATATTCAAAGCAGCCTTGCAGCTGAAGATGCAGTGGAACAAAAAAGCTTCAAAATGTATTAAAAGCTTCAAAAACTACTTTATTTAAATGACATGATTATGGTGAACAGCGTGTTTTGATTTTTGTAGTGAAATACTAGGAGTGTATAAAGTGCACAAACCGAGTAGTTTTTCTTCATTTGTGTTTAAACTTTCACAAATTTGCAGTGCACAACTTTTAGTACAGTTTATTAGTCTATAGTGTGTTTTGTCTTCCTTGACTGGGATCAAATTTGGTGTTAACCTCCTGCCGAGAATTCCAGGACCCCTGACATTTTATTGTGACTCTTGATTAGCTCACCAGGGTTCCTGCTAAGAATTCTTTTCATTCATTTGATAAATTGAATTCCCTATTCACAGTGCCTTTAAATAGAATGGTATTTGGAAAACTTGAAGACAGCAGCTTGAATGTTCAATGAGCTCACTCAGCAAATTTAAAAATGCAGAAGAAGGAGATTATGGGTTTGTGTATTCTGAAGTCTTCTAAAAGAATAAACATCTTACAAAAATTACATCTCCATCATCATACTTTAAGTGTTATTTCCCTTTTGGTTTCTAAGACATGGAGTTCTTTTGACATCTCTTTTCCCGTTTTCATCTTGTTTTGCCTTGTCAGGAGCTGTGTATTCACCTTACCCCTGTCCATGTAGGAGCAGGTATGATGAGGTGACACAGCACAGAGGGACTTCAGCTTCCCAAGTGTGGAGAGAGAGCACCTCATCCTTCCCACCCTGGTCTCTACAGCATGAGGAACAGTGTCTTTACTTTTTTCTGATTGTAGATCTCGTGGCACCCCTTCCCTGTGAGGCTGCTGTCCTTTGATTTCCCCATCCAGGTCTCTCCATGAGCTTGCTGGAGTCGGGGCTGCAGCCGTGTCCCACCTCTTGTGCCTCCCGAGGTGACACCTGGAGATCTCAGTGCTGTGGTAGCAGAGGCTCACCCCTGTCTTCCTAGAGATTGGCTTCTACAGCTTCTGCCACACAGTTAGGAAGTGATTTTAATATCACAGGAAAGCCTGGGCTGGAGGGGACCTTAGGTCATCTCAGATGAGTGTTCAGGTTTAGTGACACGTGTGTTTCTGGTCACTGCTGCTCCTCACTGGCCTGCTGGTGTGTGTTGCTGTTATTCTTGGACATGCCTGGTACAGTTTCCCTGCCTGTGGGTAGGAATGAGAGCAGTGTGTGTGCATTTTTCCACTGTGCCTGTGGCAGGAAGTCTGCCCAAGGAGAGGTGTTGCTCACCTTCCTGGGCCTGTTTAATCGCACTGGAACCATTCATGAGCAGGGACACCAAGGGACCTGTGTGCCTGCTGTAAGCTGGGGGTCTTTTGCTGAAGGTGTCAGCACTGCCTTATTCCCAGAATAAGCACAAGAGCAGCACCATAAACATACCTGTCTTCAGGGTAAATTCTGTTTCCTGCTTTTTGATGCTGTAGGTTGTGTTGTCCAGCCCCACCTGTGTGAGAGCACCAATTTGATCTTCAGCTCTTGCAATAAATAAGTTCACTGTGCTTTCACCTGCTGCTGACAAAGTGTTTGGGCTCAGAAATAATGGAGTACTAACTGTGATGGAAGGGGGAAAGGAGGATTAGGTGTGTTGGAAATCCCTACAGGCATCATTGTGGTCACACAAACTTTTAAGTTTTTTTAACAGAGGAGCATAAAGGCTTAGCTGTGTTTGCTGGAGGGCTCTGCAGGTTCACTGCACAGTGCTCCCAGCCTGTCCCTCCTGACCCTGTCGTCCCTCCAGGGTGACTGACTGGCTTCACCAGCCTCTGTCCCTGGGAGTGGTCAGCTCTGAGCCTGCGTGACAAAACATCCTGTGGAGCTGTTGCTCCTGTTCCAGTTTCCTGGCCTCCTACATTGCAGTATCCCCGTGCAGCTGCCCCAGGAAGCAGTGCTCCTCTGAAGTGTTCTTGGAGTTCAGCTAAATAGAACCAGCAGAGCTTGTCTGTGGGTTCTGCTCCTGCTAAAGGGTGACACTTGGTCAGTGAGGGGGACTGGCACAGGGCTCTCATCTTCTGGAATATTAACAGACACCAAAATAGCCAACAGTATCTGGAGAAACAAACATGCTGTGCTCTTGCTGAGCTGCTGGATTCCAAAGCTGTTTGCATTATGTCCCAAGAAGATTGGGGACGAGCTGTGCAGCAGATGCCAGATCAACTGCTGGTAACTATCATCAGGCCTGGGTGGGAGGCAGTGCTGGGAAAGTAAATCTGGTTATCTGCACTCTTCACAGTGTGTAGCTTCATTTTTCCATCGGTCTGTGTTTGCTGGGGGAGGAGAGTTGTTTTTCATAGCATGTTTCTTGCTGTTTGTAGCCTGCTTTGAGTGATGAATTTAATGCAAACTTTTTTTGGGTGTGGGTTTTTTCTGTTGGTCCTTGCATAGCCTGAGTGGTGCCCATGGTGGGGTACTGCTGGGGTGTTGTCAGCAGATTGAGGGAGCAAATTCTGGTGTGGTTCATGCCTGAAATACGTAAATGAGTGAGGTTTGGTGTAGTGTTTGAGCCCATGCCCAGATTGACCTACTGACTCCTTAAGCTGCCCCATGTTGTACATACACTAATAGGCCTGCACTGTGGAGAGCAGCACCTTCACAGGAGAGGGGATGTACCTGTGTGGTGGCATCCCTGTGGGGTTATCTGCATGAATCTCTTCATTTGGATTGGAACTTCCATGATTGATAAGTGATTGTCCTCACTTGCTGTGCTTTGATTGGCGTCATGTGTCTTGGAGTGCAGTTATCAGATTCCTTTTAAGTAAATGCTGCTGGATGATGAGTTCCAAGGGTGCAGTTAATGCTTTCCTGCTGCATGGGAGCAGGCTGGAGCCAGGCTCCACCTGAAACAAGGATGGTGTAAATAGGAAATCCTCTGCAGGGATAGTTTTATTCTGCAGATCCACTCTGGTGTGCACTACTTAGTAATGAAGGGGTAACACTCGTCTGAAACATTCCCAGTTGTACTCCAGTGCTCTCATCAGCACCCATCCCTCTCAGCCAACACACCAGGAGGAGCTGGAGTGTTAAACAAAACCAAAAGGAAGTCTCTAGATAAAAAACAGAAACTCCAAGCCCTGCAAACATTTACTGGGGCTTGGCAGTGCTCAAATATGAGCTCTTCAAACTTCTGGCTTACCAGTCATAGTTCATCTGCATCCTTAGTTTATAAAACTTTTTCTCTGGAATTTCCTTCCACTTCTAGTCATTGATAATAACCAGTAGAAGCTAAAACAAGGCCAGGTCAGTGTGCTTTTGAAAAATATCTTGAATTGAATGATAATGACTACCTGTTCTGCTTTATTTTTGTTCTAATCTAATCTGCTTGAGTGGTTATTTACCTTACAAGTACATAAAGGAGGGTCACAATAAGTTAACACTGGATGAAGTGGAAACTTCCAGTGGGAGCCCAAGTCCTGCAGCACACACCAGCTGGAATTCTCCTTTTCTCTCCTTGGGGTCCTGCCAGGATTTTATTGCTCTTCAACCAGTACTCCAGAGTGGCATCTTAGAAACACTGTGTGCTACTGCTGGAAATGCAGCCCTGAGACAGAGCATGAAACACAGAAGCTCTTTCTGATCCTGGAATTTCTATTTTACAGGTTGTAGGAACAGGATTATTAATTTAATAATAAATTTAATCTGTTGGACAACCTAAAATCTGCCTCTAGTTTCACCAGTTTTAATTGAATGTGCTTTTCACTCCATGTTCTCAGCTGTGATGTTCTTGGTTAGTTTTGAATGGCAGCTACACTCTGCTCCTGCAGAGACTCCAAATTTGGTGGAATTTCCTGGACTGCAGGAATCCAGCTGCTGCCCCTCTTCAGGAGATCAATTTTCTGTTACACACTTCAAGATAACTTCACCAGAAACTGGAGATATCAAAGTCCCGGCCCACATCTGTTAGCAATGGGTGATATCTTGATGTTTCAGAGGAAGGAATTCCTTGTCAGGGCAAATAATTTATTAAGGAGGGTTAATTACAGGACAGGGACATAATTGGACAGTAAGAAACCCCAAAGCATGGCATCACAAATTAAAGAATAAATAAAAAGAAATCATACATTGAGGTTAAACAAAAACTCTGATTGAACATCATTTATGACTCCCCACAGGAACAAATTTTGCACCCAGACTTTCAAATGCCAGGGTGTAGTTTCAAGCTGTGTGCTCACAACTGTACATGGAACTGTTCCATGGACTTATCTTGTCCACACTGTGGCTGGGGGCTTCTTCCCCACTAATTCCCTGGAAAGGAGATTGTAGGATTTCACTTTGTGAATGGGTAGAGGCCTCCAGTTCCCTGTCTAATTGTTTTTGTGTCTAGGAGTCAATGTGGCCTTGTATCAGTGTTGCTTCATAAAAAATAAATCTTCTTTTCTTTTTGTGTTTTTCCTCTTTTCTTCTCCAAATGTATATTTATAAAGACTTGGTATACATTTTAATGTTGGAGGTTTTTTAAATGCTCAGTGTGGAGGATTTTTCTTTACTCCTAATCCAAATCTTCTTTGTTGCAATTTAAATTCATGCTACTTACCACAGCGAAAGGAGAAAGATTTTACTCCATGCTTCTCTACCTCTGTCTTTAACACCTTTTTGAATAATAGGGTTGCCATCTCTTCAGATGAAGTGAATCCAAGTCCGAAGTTTTTTCCCAAGGGCCTGTGCTTTTTTGATTTCCTTGCTGTTTTTGGGCTCTCTCCAGCTGACCTGTCTCTCTTGCTGTAGATAGTCCCACACTGGACACAGCACAGCAGCTGATGAATTTCTGACCATCTGTGACGTTGTTGCTTTGCCTTTGCAGTGAAATCCGCTGTAGCACCTGCTTTTTTTCCTTCCCAAAACTGGTGTTCTGCCACTTGTTCCCTGTGCTGTATTTGTACAGGATTTTCCCTGCCAAGCATGGTATCCTGCACTTTTTCTCACTAATTCTCTGCCTTTTTTCTGCATTTTGAGTTCATCAGGGTGTTCTGAATACTCTCCCTCCTTAATTGTTTTGCAGCTCTATGACTTGATATATTCTGGAAACTGAGTAAGTGGACACATTTTTCCAAAGTGGTTAATAAACATTTTGCTGCTAGACATGAGGCACACTGCAGCAAAAATTCATCAGGTCCCTGCCTTGTGGGAAGGGTTTTGTGGGTTTTTGTTGTAATTTTGTTATGTACCTTAAAATTATTAAATAATAGTTCTTAAAACTTTTAGATTATAAAGCAATCATATCCTTAGTAACAAAAATCTTCATGTGGATTGAAAAGTCAGTTACATAGTTTGGTTGCTTTTCTTTCATATTTTTCAAAAATACTTGGGACTATGCTGTAGGGAAAAAATCAGGTTTGCTTTGTCCTCCACAAATCCTTGTTAGTTCTTGCTGATGTTTTTCTCTCTTCCCTTGTAAGTTATATGCAGTGTTTGCCTTGTGCTGCTCTTCCAGAGTGCCATCCATCCACCTCCTCGTGCTTTAAGGTAACCTGCAGTGATTAGACCTGGTTGTTCCTCTGGTAGATGACAGCAGGCCCAGCCAGTGGGGAAAGAACCCATTTCTCTCAGGAATTCTTGCCTTTGTTGGCCCCATTTCTTCTTTGGAGTGGTAGCAAAGTATTTAGCTCCATCTTTCCTTCCCTGCCATTTCATGTGAGTTTTCTGAGAAGCTACATCATCTCAGACTTTGGGAAAAGGGACTTTTAAACACATCTTGAGCATCTTTCCCAGAGCTCTAACCCAGCAGCCCTTTGAGGAGGAAGCCAGAATGGAGCATTGCAGTGGTGGAGGTGGAGATGCTGGGGCAGGAGCAGCCTGGCTGTGGGTGCTTTGCTGCCCTTGGCACCAGCTTTGCCAGATCCCCATGAAATCCCTGGGAGAAATCCCTGGGAGAAATCCCTGGGAGAGGTGTCGTCATCTGCGGGCTCCGCACCAGCGCCGGCGGTTGTTGGCCATCTGTTCCCCGCTGACCTCTTTAGGAAGGGCTGAAGCAGAAAGAAAAGTACTGTCACTTCAGCCCTCACAGGGTCATCTGTCACTGCTCGCCCTTTCCCACCCCGAATCAAAACTAATATTTCCTCTTGCATGTTAATGAAGCACTTAAAGGTTGATTTGTTGTTGCTTTTTACACACACGTGCTCATATTTTTCTGGCCTTTCTCAATTTGTCCCTGTGTGTTTGTGCTGTTTTTTTTTTCTTTTTTCGTATTTCCTTCTTTATTTGACCTAGTTTTGCGTGCTGTTTTCTTTTTTGAGGTGATTGGAGAGCTTGTAATTAGGGACCAGCTTGACTCTTCTTGATTAATGACTGAGCCTGGATATCAAGGGAACAAAGCTGGCACTTTAACAGTCACACCAGCTCCTTCCCTTCACCCATATTTATTCTGGAAAGGTCAGAGAGCTGAGCCGTGTAAAGATGAAGCAGGAAACAAAATTAGCAATAGGCAAATACAGAATTTTAGTTTATCTGTTCCAGTACTTGTGAAAACAGATTGCTGATGCTATTGCTTTGTGTAGGATTCCTGCCATGCATGTGGGTATCTGCTTTGTTGTTTAGATTCCTGGTGATTCCCAAGAAGCAGCACCTGTCTCTTCATGTGGGAAAGTATTTCAGGTGTCCTGAAGGAATCAAACCCTGCCTTTCTAGAGTTTGATGCTCTTTTTTTGATGTTAATTTTTGATCCCATTTCATCACCACCCTCAAGCTGTTTTCTGCCTTCAAGATTTCAGCCACTTCTTTCTTACAATCAGATCTTGAAGAATGTCCTAAATATTAATTTTCTTCCTTTCTGTTTGAAACTGTATGATTTTGGTGAACTTGTCTTTGAGAGCTCATGTCTATGCTGTCCAAACCCTCTGTTATCTGTTCTCACCTGTAACAATGCATGGACCTATTAATTCCTTCCATAAAGCCTCCACAGCCTGCATCTGGATGATTATTTGCCACTTTCTTACAATTCTAGTTTAAAGATTTGCTTTTTTTCCTTTTTTTTCCCCTTCCCATCACCAGTGTCAGGAAAAATGTCTGTGTAGGAATGCATGATGGCCTCTTGCATGGTGAGGGAAGTCAAAACCAGAGCTGTGTGGAAGTTGTAGGATTTCTGTCAGTAAGAGCAACTTGCACAACTGTCAGGGCAGTTTATTCCAGCTTAAAGTAGGATTTAAGGTACAAGAGGTGTCTTGGAATTAAAGTGTGGTGGCTAAGCCAGACAAAGGCATCTGTAGGCAAACATTAGGGATGCTGTGCTGAAAAGGCAGTTTTCCTATGTTATTAAATTAACCTTCAGTATCTTGCATATACAACAAAATTAATGAGGTTGTTGGTTTGGAGCAGTGTGACATAGAATGAAAAGAGAGACAGATCTCTGTTTAACCCTCAGTTCCTGCAGGAACTTCTGAACTCTAAAACACTGTATGGACAATATTACAAATGGACTCTACCTGAAGGTTGTTGAGCACTATTCCCAAAAAGAATATTGCAAAACCCTGTCAGGATGTCCTCTCAGTGCTGATCCACAATACCAGCTGTGTCTTTAGCTGTGGAAGCAATCCATCTAGAAAACTCAAGTTCTTACTTAGCTTATAAAATAAATCAGCCAAGATTTGTTAATTTTTAAAAGGGATTAATAAACTGTTCAGCAGCAGGCACTGACTGAGAGGCCAGAGCCACAGTGCTCGAGCTGTGGCCGTGACCTGCAGCTCCTCTTGCTTTCCTGTTCCAGAGAGCTCTCAAGCACTTGCACTTTAGAGATAACCTTGGGTTAGGCTTGGATTTCATAAGCGATTTGCAATCTGTGAAAACACCACTTCATTCTGTAGTAAAACTCCTTGCTCATAAAAATCCCTCCTGATTCAGATCCATATGTAAGAACAAGGCAAACTCCTACAGGGATATTCTGAGACACTCCTGCTTTAGAACATGAGCTTTGTATTCATAAATGTTTTAGCGTATTTCCTGCAATAAAGATTAAATTGTCGCTCAGGAAGTAAAGCTGCAGCATGTGCCTTTGACAACGTAATCAAACTTTATATAGCCATGTTTTTATTGTTTTCCTTTTGTTTTGCTCTTAGATGACTAATTTCTGCCTAAAAGTGACAGCGAGAGTTGCCATCTGAAAGGCCGCTTGGAGCTTTATTTCTATTTTAAGCATATTTAAAGCACATGTATTCAGAAGTGTCATTATGTAAATCAGTTTTGAAAATTGAGCTCCATTAAAAATTACAGTATCATTTTCTGAGCTAATCCGAGGCTATTTTAATCTCAGAAATGAAAAAATAAGCCCACAACCAAACCTCAGGTTCTTGTGAGGGGTGGCACTTCTACCTCTGGTGTTGTAATTGCTGTGCTAATATGATAATTAAATACTGTTTTCTTAGTGGAGCAAAATGTTTGCCCTTCTTGGATTTGGAAAATCCACTGACATGATGCATTGCCTGGAAACAAAAATTGATAGTGGAGTCCAGTGTAAGGAATGATCTTGGCAGTGGTGAAAATTGATGCCCAGGGTTGGACACTTTAAAGGCTTGGCTGGACCAAGAAAGATTGGACCAGATGATCCTGGAGATCCCTTTCAACCTGGTATTTTAGGAAAAGAGCTTGATATTAAAAAAAAAGAGGCCTAACAAGGAAGCTGAGTAATATGTACTTTTATAGCTTAAAGAAAACTCTGCATGTTAAGCAAAGTGGTGGTGGTGGTTTGTTTTCGTGTGTGGTTTTTTGTTTTTGTTTTTAAATACTGCCCTGAGTATTGAAGGGGATTTAAATGTAACTGTGGTCTTGTGGAATTGCTGTAATGGCGTGGGGTTTCTTAAGTACTAGCAAGAGGAAGCCAAAAGTTTCTCATTTTACACGGACTTGGTTCATTCACCTGCTTTCAAAAACCAAAAAAGGCTGAACTTCCTCTGGCAATAGTCTGACAGCTTGGGGGAGTTCACTGGAACAGGGTCTTTGTAGAGTCTGCTGTGACTTGGGTAGGGAGCACTGCAAATGAAGGGACTGGATGTTGTTTCTTTGTAGTTCCTGGGATCCTGGGGACTTCTGTTCTCCTGCGAGCTAACAGGAATAAAGGCAAATCTATTACAGTTTCAACTCAGTTTCTTTTTGCAACCTAAGTCATCACTTTTTGCAAAGTCCTAGAAGAAGCCATTTAAAAGTAGACTTCAAGAAGCCATTTAAAAGTACATTTCAAGCACCTTTGTCTTAAGTGCAATTTGACACGTAGTGCAAATCCCCAGCTGCAGTTCCTAAGGGCAGGTGTTTCCCAAACCTCAGCTTACAGGGCAGGGTTTAAAAGGTGGCCCTTGGAACTGGCCTAAGCTGAGCAGTCCTGCAGGTGGTGAATTTTTGGTCAGAAGGTGGATCAGTATTAAAAAAACCAGATACTTAATGCCATTTCAGCTGTCTGGACCTCCAGTGGTGTACCAAGAACTCCCAGATGTGCCCAACCTCTGGCTGCTGTGCCAGACCCTGGGTCTTGCTGTATCTCTCACTTCTGTAAATAGTCTGAGTGCTGTAAAGTGGCTTTAAAAGGCACTAACACCTAAGTTTAGAGCTGTGAATTGCTTGCTGTAGTGTTTATAGTTTGGAGTGACACAAGGGAAGGGAATCTGCTTTTAATTTAGTCTGGAGCTCCATACAGGATCTGTGTAAGCATTAAAGCATCTGCAGTGGCCAGCATCAGTATTTTCAAGCAAGTGAAAAAGCCACATCCCAAAATGCCCTTCAGCACCAAAATATCAAAAGGCTACAATGTTCCTTTTTTATAACAAAGGGAAACTATGTAGGAAAAGGCAAAATTTGTTAAGAGGCAAAATGTTTCGGGGAGAATGTTTGAAGACACAATGTGCAAAATGAAGAGTGGTTGTTTACTCCTTTAGGTAAAGAGCAGCCTCACACACTGTGACCAAAAAAAAAATAAAATAGAGTTTTGTAACTAAATAACTCCTTTTTAACAACAACAAAGATCCAAACAAAGAAAAGGGAGAGGGGCTGCAGGCTTTGGCAAGTTCAATGTAAAGCAATAGTAAATTAGGCTAGAAGTGGTCTTGAGGAGTAATTGGAAGACATTGAATCTAATAATAGTGATGGTAATGGCTTCAGCCCATCAGAAATGGCCTTCTCAGATCTGTAAGGCTGATAAATGATCAGGACCTGAAGAGCTGTCAAGGAAGATAAAGTAGTTATAGAGAAATAAATGAATTATTTGCATTGGTATTTATTGAAAAGGATGTCGAGGAGGGTCATTGCTATAACCATTTATTTTCGTGATGGACATAGGAAGCAGAGAAAAGAAGGTTTCAAATAGGTTTTCTTGATTTGGAACCATGCAGGTTAATTTTTAATCAAGATGATACTGGAACAGTCTTGTTTTGCATTAATGCAAATTCTTCAGCTAGATTTTATAGGATGAACACAAAATATGATTATTGGAATTCATCTGGGCCTTAGTTTACAACTCTTGAGAACCAAATTGATGCGCATGGAAAATTAATGCAGCATGTGTTTGATCAAAAAGAGAAAAATAGTTGCAAAGTAATGTACTTGCTCATGATCTTCAAGGTATACTGTGAATCAGAGCTGCTGAAAGCCAGCAGAACTTGCATTAATTACTTGGGTTTGTTCCTGTTTTTTCCAGTTTCAAACTTACTTTCCCTAGAACATGCTAATATTAATCAGTACTTATGAGTGATTGTAGAAAGAGGTTCCAAATCAAATCTATCCTTTCTGAATTCTCACTGCTTGCTATTTTATTTGTTATGAGTTTCGATTTTGGAACAGCTCTTTTTTAGTGCTTTTATTGCAGCATTAGAAGCAGCCTTTTTTAGACATGAAATGTAGAAAGTTAGCAATGCAAATATGGATTATTCACCTTCCTGGAGAAACTTCATCTTACTGAAAAGCTCTTGCTAACCTTTGTTTTTATCAGGGAGAAAGAACAAGAAACACAAGAAGAGGAACATTTGATGGAAGAAAAGAAAAAGAAAAAGCAGGAAGAAAAGAAAAAGAAGGAAGGTGCTCAGAAAAAGGTTTGTTCACGTTTCTGTTATAGTTGATCACTTTTTAATGTGGGTGTGGGTACTGATGCTGCAGCTTCGCTTCTGGGAGTGAGCCTGGCCCAAGTGATCATTGCCAGCAGCCTGGGGAGGAGAGGCTGTGCTCACACAACCCCTGGCCAAGCAGCTGTGCCAGGGCTGTGGCACTGCCCTGCTCCCCATGCCCTGTGCCAGGGGGCTGCTCCCATGGCAATTCCTCAGCCACAAGTACCTGGGTCAGTCCCAGAGGGTTTCTTTTTGTTTTTAAATGCAGGCACTCTGGGACCCCAGGCTCATTTTCATTGCTGTGCATTCTCCTCCCTCATTTTCTGGATCACACAGTTAGTTTTAATTTGAAATTAGAATTGATCGCTGTCTTTTCTGGCATAAAAATCAAGCATCATTAAAAAAATGGGTACATTCCAAACAGATTTAAAAATAAACAGGTCTTCTGTGAAAGCTGATAGTGTGGGTGGATTCAAAGGGATGGTGGACAGTCACAGAAATGAATTCTGCTGGGTGCTCAAGGGTTCACAGATACAGTGGGGGTCCAGGAAGCCTCTGAGCCTCAGGAGAGGGAAGGCTGGGTGGCTGGATGGGGCTGCTGCCCTCTCTTGTCATTCTTTACACTGCCTCTTTGGCATCTGCTGCTGCCTTCAGTCAGAGCTTGTCATTCCCACACTCCTATCACATGGAGTTAAACTAACACTCTCTAGTCCTTGGATGAAACAAATGCTTGATTTATATAAGCAGTTTCCACAAAAAGTGAGGCCTGCAGCCCTGTAATTATTAGGTGTAATTTGCAGTATTGACAAGTAGTTGATTTGTTTTGTTCTTCTCTTCTTTCAGGCTGCTGAACAAAAAACCAAAGGTAAATTCATGTTTATTCTTTGTGAAATGTTTGGTAGTTTTATAAGCTTGTTTAAAAATGTGCTTGTAGTTTTTATTCATCGTGTCTATTTAATGAGGGGAGTATATCTTACTAGGATTGTTATGTTCCTAAAGTTTTCTTGGGATTCTCAGCATAAGCTTTGGCTTATCTTGCTGGGTATTCTACAGCAGCCTTTTGACAAGAATATATGGATTAATTTTCTGTGAACCATAACACAGCATGTGTCATCTCTTTTGTCAAGACAGATGCAGTTTTCGATTTAGTTGTTAGTAGTTATTTATCTGTTTCAAAGACAAGTAATTGCCCCTTTCCCCTTGCACAATTCAACTCAATTTAATGTGTAAACTCAATTCATGGAGCTTAGTAGAAACTGTTTTCCCTGCTGCCAGCACTGCCTGTTTTTCTTTCTGTGTGGGTTTTCTGCTGGGAGGTGAGTGGAGCTGGTTTGCAGCAGGGCAGGAAGCAGCAGAGGTAAGGAATGCCTTCCCCTTTGGGGGCAGTGGGCTGCCAGGTTCCTTAGGACAAAACTTAATGAAGCTGTGGCTTTCAGAAAGGTGAGGAAGAGAGGCAAGGTAATGTCTCTCTTCTGCAACTGATGGATTGCAGATCTTTTTGTGTCATCTGTCCTTTGATTTGAACAGTTGTGAACCAGCTCACATGCACTGTCATTTTTTGCTGGGTAATTAGGTGACAGGCAAGTGGAGCTTCCCAGAGTCCTAAAGACTGAGAATTAGAGAAGAGCCAAGCCTAACATAAGGGGTGGACTAAACAACTTACATTTCAAACACTTCTTATGATTTATGCAGCAGAAATAAAGTACTACTTCAGTAACATGAATTCAGAAAAATAAAGTAATAACTGAATGTTGAAGGTACTGTAACTTAATTTATTGAAACTGTCCTTTTCTTTCTAAGTTTTCCCTATGAAGAAAGTGAGAGGTCAGGAAGTTTTAAGTTCAAATTCTTTAGCATCTGCACTGTGAGATCTCATGTAGTTTATAACACTGGATTTTACTTTCAGGAGAAGTGAGCAGGGGTATGTGAGTACCACCAAAACTTAAGTACATAAAAAACATTGGAATTAAGATCCATGAGAGCAATTTCTATCTAAACTGAATATTTCTGTTTTCACAGTATTGCTTGTTTTGTTCTCTGTATCAGCTCGTTTCTGTATGAAAAGGTTTCACTGTTCTATAATGGATTATAATGACTTTTTAATACCACAATTCAGCAGCAGATGTTTTTGCTGTCAGGGTAACTACATTCATTTTCACGTGTTAATGCAGTGGCTCTTCATTTCTGTTACTAGTGAGACACAGAGCCTTCTGCTTTCCCTCTGTGGGATGTTACTATTTCTGTCTCTGTTGTGACAGCTTTGCTTTTAATTGCTTGAAACTGCCACGTTTAAGTTTCTAGTTAATAACTTCAGATTTTCAGGTATGTTTGTGAGTTTGTTTCTTTCAAGTTTAGGGAGTACATTTCTCCATCTGTTGGGTTTTTTTGGTTTGCTATCCATGTATTTAAACATCTTCTATTGCTATAAGACATGAATCAAGAAGAAGACAGCAGTGAATAAGGGTAGTTATGTTAGAGATTAAGCAGCTTTAGCATTTATTGTTTCATCTGTCAGAAGCAGTGATGCAGCTTTTTGTGGTTCAGCACATGCTGGAAGGGGTGACCTGTCCTCCAGAGAACCCAAACCTCCTGTTCATGCTCAGGGCAAGGGCCAGGGGTTATTTACAGTCCTGAAAGTGACCCATCTTTGAATTTCCTTTGTCTGGCAACTACTTGTTCCTTTTTGGCTTCCTCGGTGGAAATGATTTATTTCCACTTTATAGTGCAGTTCTGTACATTTATCTTTAGGAGGGGTGTCCATCAGCTTATGAGAGGTAGCAGGAATTTCTTTAAATACAGAAAATATTAATACAAAATTAATGAGAGTTAAAATCTGACTGAACTTTTTTGCTACAATATTCAGAGCTGACTGTAAACTTTATTGCAGTGCTGCACCAAGTGTGTTATTTGGATACATTTTCAAGGTTGAGTGACAAATGCTACTAGAACTAAAAGGCAACTCAGGGATTATCATTGAATTTAGTTAATTTATTTCCTGTCTGGGACACAGCAATTAAATTAGTTGTGATGACAGGATGGCATGGTAAAACTGAGTGAATGGACTGCAGCAGGTAATGCATGCCAGTGGGCAGGATGTATTAAATCAGAGATTAAAGCTGGACTGAAACTGAACATTTTGCAAAATGTAGATTTTGATAGATGAGATCTTTATAAATATGACTTAATGGAGCTGCTTGTGGTAACTTTAAAAAAAATTGCTTAATTTTATGTGTGTGTCACCGAGTTCTGCAACTGGGTTGCCATGGCAGTGAGAGGTGCTTGCACCACTTGGGTCTTAGTGGAGAAAAAGAAATCATACAAGTGCAGATGGGATGTGGAAGGGTTTTTCAGTTTGTTTTTCAGCCTGGGCAGGGTGTTTGTACAGTCCCTTGTTTGCTCTCAGCAGTGTTTGTGCAGGAGAAGGCTCTGTGCTCAAGTGGGTAACAAGGGCCAGGTGGTGCGGCTTGAGAGGGAGGGAGGGTTTGCCCTTTGGGTTGGCTTCGTCTGTGCTAGAAACCTGTGATCAAGGTCTAATTCTTTTTAATTAATAGTAAGTTTTTAATGGATTTGTCTGTCACAGAGATGTGGAGTTGCTGTCCTGGCCAGTAATGAACTCATGTGTTTTGTACATGTAGCTCTGAGCTGATCTGGGCTGCTGCAGGTTCAGTCGCTGCTGGTGAGGCCTCAGGAAAGAGAAGGGAAGAGGAAGGAGGTTTCCTGTGGGGGTGTGTTTGTGGTGTGTTGTCAGTTCAGTCTTGCTCTGAGGCCTCAGCCCCAGCTGAATGTTTCCATTTGTGATGTGGAGCACAAACCCCTTCCAAAATAAACACACATTTCCACCCTTAGGGGAAAGGTATGTGGCTGCTGCTGGAGTCCAGGGCTAGGAAATGCTCCCTCACACAGCTCTTGCATCCACTGAAACAAATTATTTTTCTGTTTAAACAATGATCCAACCCTTTAAGTCTTCTCTACATAACAGCTCCTTCAGTTTCTATTTTTTTTTCCCTGCAGCATTGTTTGCCTGAGTATTTTTGTGAGGCTGGATCTTTTATAAATACCCTGTTGGCAACAATTCTAGGGAATGTGTGAAAGGAAGAAAGATTGGAGGGCTGATAAAGACCTGAAATGTTTCTCAATTACTTGAAAACAAATGAAAGTAGTCTTCCTGTTCAGCTTGAGAGAAGCACTGCAGAATTAGATGAGGTGGGAAATGAGCAGGTTTTTATTGCACATTCAAGTTGTTGTTCTTTTATGGTAATTTTTTTGAGAGCAGGACTGTTGAGCACAAGCTATTAGTGTTTATTTTACATATGTAAACTCTTGCCAGTTTATGTGCACTTGATCAAGAAACTTTGTGTAAAAAGGCTTTTCTAATGAAAACATTCAGCTGTAATTGTGAATTCTATTCTGCATGTAAAGGGTCACCAGTATGGGAATGGCTGTTATTTAATAACTACAGGGGCTTTAAGGGAGCTGTGCTTGTCATGAATATTATCAGGGTGTGTTTTGCTGCCTGCTTCTCTTCTAGCCATCCTCCTGCAGGTTTAGTCAGCACAGGTGATCAGTTCCTTGCCTGCTTCACTCCCACCTCAGCTGAATGCATTTGTCTAAAGCTGATATAAAATAGCTCAAGTGGTTTGTTACTCAAACATCCACCCTGGTAATTGAAAGGCAAAGTATCCATCCAACCCTCCAGCATTATCTGCAATAAAGGTAAGTGCTAAATATGTAAACAGGGAAGTAAAAACAGTCAAGTGTATATACCACAGTTAGTCTAACATAGAAAGTATTTTGGTAAATATGTTAGCTGGAAAATATTTTTATCCTTTTACTGTACAGCAGAGATGGCCAATCTGCCTCCATGATCCTTGTAGGCATGTTCATGGAGCAGGAAGGGAGAGGTGGGTTTTCCAAGGGGAAAATGGGAATTTCAGCTCACTGCTGGGGGATGATGAAGCAGGATTGCAGAAACTGGAGTGGCTGCAGTGATCCTGGGATCCAGCAGCCTGTCCAGCAGTGCCCATCCTCTGTTCCAGTGGTGCAGTGGCTCCTGAGCTGAGCATCATTCCCTTCCATCTGTGGTCTGTTGTGGAGCTGTCCCCTCCCCCAGGCTGTCTGGGCTGTGTGCCCTGGGACTCCTCAGAGTGTGATGATTTTAATATGCAGCTTGCAGAGTCAGGGAGGTTGTCTGCAGACTGGGAGATGATTCTGCCAAGGTTTATGCATTAATACGTTTTATTTTGGGGGACTGCACAGGAAACATTTAACAGTTTAACATTTAACCCAGTGGTTGCTGGGTAAACCACTGTGGTGTCACAAATGTTGGCATACATCCTTCAGGTTATCTGTTATCCCACAAGCAGTGCTGTATATTTTACCTGGAGGAGCATGGCCCACTCTATTAGAAAGGGGAGTTAAAAGGAAAAAAAGAATGGATGAAAATATCTGACATCTCATCCTCTGCTCTGGCATTTCTGTTGGGATGACAGGAGTAGCAGCATACCTGTTTCCAAAGCTGGGTTATTTTCATTTCCAAACCAGCCATATAGATTATTGCATATTTCAAAATTGATTCTCTACTTACCCTGCCCAAATGGGCTGTTAGAATGTTCTCTGCCTGTGCTTGTGTGTGTGTGTCAATCACCTTCCTGTAACCTCCATTCTCATACAGAATTGAAGTTTGTGTATATTGACAATGTGCTCCTTCTGGCTGTGGTAGATGTTACTGATGTTTAGTGGTAGTTCCGTAGGAAAAAAGAGATAATGAAACTTTTTAGAGAATCTCATCAGGACTTTAAGTAGAATTATGACAGTGTGTAACACAATCAGTCTTTTTTAAAAAGAAAAGTCTTGAGTTTTTCTGGTTCGTGTCATATTACTGTAGGAACCAGCAGAGGCTTTTTCCATAAGATTAGAAAATGTGTTCCAGCCTACAAATCAGGTATGATTTACAACAGATTTACAACCTCTGACTCATTTGAGTATTTATAGCTTGTGCTTGAATATCTGCCTCTGTCATCTTGTTAGTTAAGTGCTGTGTTTGTACTGAACTGCTGCACATTGTAGTGACAAAATGTGCCATAAATCATCATTGCAGAAGGAGGGGGAGCACTGCAATAAGTTCTTCAATTAGATCTTAATATGCAGTCACTTGATAACTTAATGATAACCTGTGGCCATACGTTAAGGCTTTGTAACACAAAAATGTTTTCTTTTTGATAAACGTTATCAGGGGGTGTTTTGCTATTATAAGTATCTTTAAACAAACATGAATTTGTTCATAAAACCCACTGAGATATCACTTCTCTGATAGAGCAGTAATTACCATTTTACAGCCTGCACAGAGTAGAGGATGGAGGTAATTTGTGAGTCCAGTACTGGGTGAAGAGAGGTAGAAAATACAGAAAGATTGGAGCAGACAAGAGGAGGAATTTTGCATAGTCAAGGAGACAAAGCAAGAAGGGTGAGCTGTGAGAGATGGAGTTAAATACTAGAGAAAGAAACTTTGGTTTCATACCTGCTTTTCTTTCAAGTGGAGTGACTGTGACAGGCAGTAGTTCAGTGATATTTAATAGGCTCTTTGCTCTCACAAGTACAAGAAATGTTCTGAATATCTTGGAAGCTGTAGATTCCACAGTTTTCAAAGAAATGCTCTTCTCAGACAGCAACACACCAAAACAATTAGTACAGGATTTTGGGAAAAACATTTCTCTCTTAAAGAAAAACAGACAAACTTATAACTGGTGTTATTTGAAAATAAAAGAGTAACCATGAAATATATTATTTCTAATGTGCTCCAAGCCTGAGCTGGATTTACAGGGCCTTCAGTTTAATGTCCTTTTCTGAAGTTGCTGGTGCCTTGCTCCAGTAAAGCACCTCCAGGCCTGGTCAGTGCTTGTCTTGTCAGCTTTGCAGATTCCTCATCTGGGAATGGAAAAGTAGGTTAAGGGCTCAAGTAGATACATGTGGTGCTCCTCAGGTACTTTTTATTCTCCTTAGGGATGGTCTGTTGTAGTTCACTGTTACACAGATTCAGGCATGTGCTCATAATATAAATACAGACAGATATTTCTTTTTCTGTTTCCTCAGTTAGGAATGATATGGGTTTATCAGGTTGAGGATGGCTAGAGCCTGACCTGTAAATAGTTAGCTGTAGAATTAGATAGAAATGGAGCTTTCCAACACAAGACACTTTTCAAATGCTCTAGCTTGTAAGGGTTGATGCCCTGCTTGAAGGCAGCAGGACAACATGTGCATAATCAGATTTCTCTTTACACTGGCCATTGTCAAATGCATTTGTAGCCTAGGACATTGTCTCCAAGACAGAGTAGGCACAGACAGGACAACTCTAGCTAGGCTTTTCTACTCTAGACTAATTGTCAGGATGCCCCTCAGTGGGAAGTGCTCTCAGATAAATCCCACTTTGCTTGCTCAGCAACAAAACCACCCATACAGTCATTGACAACTGGATATTTTAGAAGATAAATTTTAACCCAGCTGCACAGTGGTAATGGTGTTGCTTATGATCAAACTGCACGCTGGGTTATGGGTGTTTATCTGCCCACAGAGGGTGCTCTGCTGTTCCCCAGCACAGTGTGTGGAGTATGTGGGCTGTGAAATGGTCAAACTGCTCCTCTTTTGGCATTGCAGCACCTCAGACATTGGCAGATGCTCTATTCTTCTGTCAATCTGCTTACAAAATAAGTGTTTTCCAATTATAAATAAAATGTTGTGTGATATTTGCCCTCCATCAGAGCATATATGCCCCAGTATTCCCTTTGTAAGATGCCACTTTTGTATTACTGATAGCACCAAACACCCATCCCACATCTCCCCCCCACCCAGCAGAGTCTGAGATTTGTTTCCTTGGAAGTGACTTTATAGCACAGCTCACCTGTTCATCAGCATGCTTCTTTCTCCCTTTACTCTCTGAACTAAAGTCTGTTTCTCACTTTTATTCATCTTTCAAAGAAACATGTCCACAAAGACAGTTTTTTCTCTGTCTTGAGGCCTGGCTCACGCAGGTTTTCATGGAGAGGGCAGCTAACAGTTTCCCATGAAAAAATGACCTATCATCTTTGATTTATCTGCAGTGTGCTGACCACTTTCCATTATTAGATTATCATCTTGCTACCTGGAGGAGGCTTGTAAGGCATATAAATATAATGTTGATAAGATCTGCACACTGTGAGCTGAAGGAGAGGTTCATCAGGAAATGTATTGGCTCACTTTGGTAATGATTGTTTTGAGATACATGCCGGGTTTCTAAGGTTACCTGATCCCTTCCTAGGGAAGGATGAAATCCACTTTGAACTGTAACAGTAGTGCTTGCTCCTGGAATAGTTACTGTGCAAATGCTGAAGAGGATTATCCTGGGAAAAGGAAGGGAATGAAAACGTGGTTTTGATTCTTTTACACTGTGTGTGAAGCGTTTGGCCTGAGGGACCTTGTGTTCTCTTGTTGACTGTCTGGTGTTGACATTCCTCTACTCTGAGAACCCTTGGCTTCCCTGTGTTTTGTTAGATTATTTTAATGTTTTTCCTGAGTTGTTAAAGGTGGTAGCCCATACTTTACAAATCCTACAGGACTACTTAAAATGTCTGTTTAACCAGCTCACATTCTGGTTAATGCTCTGAAGCTTCTGCCCAGGTGTGCATGGTGCACCTGATCCTTCAGGTTATTCCTGAACTGGTTCAGGCAGTGCAGAGTGCATTAGCATCCAGGGAGGAGGTGATTCTCCCTGCAGGCATCCTGCCCCTGTGGGGTGGCAGCAGTGGCTCATGCTCAGCTCTCTTGTGGGACCTGTGTTTAACAGCGAATGCCTCGGGTGCTCCTCAGCTGCCCCAGGCATGGCACCCTCTGTTATTATTGCCCTGAACTTGTGACTCAGGCTCCTGGTGGCCTCTTCCCATGCTAACAGAAGTTGTCCTCTGTTTTATCATAGTCTCCTGAGGGCCTATCTCCTGTTACCAGGATGCTCTTAATATTTCAGGCATGGTTTCTGATTTGGGTGTTGTTGCTGTCTTTTTTTTATCAGATTTTATGAAGCCAGCCAGACTTTTCAACTTAAGGAGGCCAGACAGGCTCTCATGAACTTTTGGAAGCACATGAGTTACTCACCTAGAGAACTGATGATTCTTCAACTCCATTAAAAATTCAAATGCCACCTTGAGGTCTTACTATCACAGGGTTAGATACATCCCTTAAGATGAGCAAAAAGGATGGTCTTAACTCCTCTCCCCTCTCTGACAGGCCCAACAGATGTTCCTGAAAGATGTTTTGATTTGGAAAGACATCTTCATATTCAGCCTAAAAGTCCTTCCTATTACTTAAGCCCTTTCTTTGTTGGCTGCTTGGCCCAGGAGAGCTGATCTTCCCTTCCACTGCAGAGACCTTTTTGTGTCTCCTGTTTTTTACTTAACAGCTCAGGCAGTTTTCCTTTGTGCTAGTGTTTCCAAACCATAATAATTCATGTTTTTCTTCTTTGGAAGTCCTTCCAGTTAGTGCAGAATTGTTTTTTAAATTCAATATCTGTATGTGGTTTAGCCCCAGGCAGGAGCTCAGTCCCTCACTCACTCCCCCCTGGCAGGATGCCGAGAGAATTGAAGGAATAAAAGTGAGAAAACTCGTGGGTTGAGATAAAAATAGTTTAATAAGTAAAGCAAAAGTCACACACACAGGCAAAGCAAAACAGGGAGTTGATTCCCCACTTTCCATGGCAGACAGGTGTTCAGCCATCCCTGACAGCAGGGCTTCATCACAGGGAACACAAACACCATCACTCCAAACATCCCCATCTTTCTCCTTCTCCCCCTGCTTTATATGGTGATCATGGCACCATCTGGAGTGGAATATTCCCTGGGGTCAGCTGGAAGTGTCCCCTCCCAGCTCCTCGTGTCCCCCCAGCCTCCTGGCAGGCAGCGTGGGGTGAGGAGCAGAGCAGGCCTTGGCTCTCTGTGAGTAATGAAAACACCAAATCCAAACCACAGCCCCACAGCAGCTACTGTAAGAAAATGAATTCTGTCCCAGCCAAAACCAGCACACTGTCATTGGAGAGTTAAGTAGCCTTTGAGTTAATCTGTGCACAGTAACCTGCTGCTGTTTACAAATAAAACCTAAGGCTGATTTATTTTCTGTGCCTTCCAGGCTCACTCCTTTGCACAGCTCTGTAATCCAGGCTGTTCAGAGCAGTGCTAATTCTTTCACTTTTCTCTCCCTAAACTCAGCTTGCTGTGAGAAGATTTATCCCAAGTTTCTGATACCTTATTCTTTAAAGACCTCGCTTTGAAAATGTGCAGTTTCTTCTTCACTCCCCATTTCTCCTGTTCAGTCATTTCCCATTTTCCCTCTGCAGGTAGTCCCCTCAAGTATACATTTAAATATATTCCTTGCTTTAATTTCCTCAAAGTTTGCAGTTGTTTAGGCTTGGTTGACAAACCATGAGAACCTTCCTGCAGGTGCTGGGGATGTCAGGCTGTCCTGTCCTGCACTGGCAGCTCTTTCCTGCTGTGCATTTCAGCACCTAGCATTTCCTTTCTCAACAGGAGAAAGTCTTCAGAGTGAAACAGGAAGAAAATAAAGTGCTCAGTGCCACCTTTCTGGCATAGGCTCCATCATAATTCATATCTTGCTACAGCTTCCATATCTTGCTGCCAGTTTCCAAGAGTAATAATTTAATTTTTTCCTTTGTTGCATAGTTATGTCTAATCTTGTCCAGTGATCACTGTGAGAAATCAAATGAGAGGTCACCTTCATCCTCCTCAGTTGTTCAGCTCTTCCTTCTCAGGAAACATCTGTGGAAGACTGTGATTTGGTGCCTTATTATGGCTATTATGACTTTAAAAAAATTCTAATTCTAAATTAAAATCTGTGGATAACAACTTAGATATGTAATAACACACCTAAATCCATAATCCCATTTTACTGATACCTGGCATATAGGTGGGATGTTGAAGCTCATCTTGTTCCTCCCCAAGGCTGTCACAGCCTTAGCTCACATCTGCTGGAGATTCAGGGAGTGTTTTAATCCTCATTGACCATTTCTTTTAAAGGCAGTGCTGCCTTTCCTCTGGGTGTTGAGCTGAGCTGGTGCTCGGGGCTGACATCATTGTCACCCTGTGGCCAGTGGCAGATGTGACAGCTCCTTGTGCTCCCTCTGCTGTCACCAGCTGCCTCCTCAGCACAAACACAGCTTCTTCCTGAAAACTAAATAATGGATAAAACAGAATCATGTGCTTTGTAATTCTGAGAAGTGATTATTGTTAAATAGCCCCTGGTTCTGCCCAAAGTGTCTTGGTGTGTTAGGAGTTATAGTCAGTGTCATGGGGACAACACAAACACCATCAGCTGGCAAATTTAACTTTTTATTTACATGGAGCAACTGGAAGCATCTTAGATTTGCCTCCCAATTGCCAGTCCTCCAAAGTGCAAGAATCTACTTTAAAAAACAAACGTAATAATGCATTGTTAGATAGATCTGCAAAGCCATTGAAGGGCTGTTATTTTTGTGCCCTGCCTAGGCAGACAGGGTGTTTTCCTCTTGGGTGGCAGTTGTCTTTACTGCAAATGAAACTCTCTGGAAACTGGACACACTCATTGAAAGTGTGGAATTCACCCATAGTGTGAGGGGAGGAAGAACCTTTGGTTGTCACTTCTTAAACCAAGCTGTATTTCTTCTTAAAATGCTGGTGTTACTTCTTTTAGCTAAGTCTAAGCCCATTTCTATGAAATAACTGTGTGTAATGCATGTGGACTAATTAGGTATTCCTTCCTAGTGAGGGGAAGACATGTGTCTAAAATAAACTGAGCAGAATTTTTGAATTAAAATGAAGTAATAATATTAAGTTATTATTAGTAATCTTTATTAAAACATCTTTAATTTCTTTTAACATTCATGTAATAGAATCTGATTTACTGGGAGTGGCATTTAATTAATTTAATTCAATTTAGAGAGTTAACTCTATTACATATTAGTACAGAAAATTACCTCTGAACAGTCATTTCTCACTGGTGACATGCAATAAGTTAATTTAGCTCGGAGTTCGTTTGGGTGCATTGTGAGTTCTTGGTGAAAGTTGCTATGGTGACAGCTGGATCACCCAGGGCTGTCACTGGGACAAGAACCCTGCTGCAAACACGGGATGGATCCTCTGGGCCTCTCCTTCCTGCTCAGGGTGGGTGCTGGAATCCCAGGAACAGCTTCCCTGGGTCCTGCACAATGTGCTCAGCAAATCAACTCACTTTGGGTTTCCTTTGGTTCCACCTTATCTGCAGGGAAATGATTGCTGGCTGAATCCCCATCAGGGTTTAGCTGCTTTTCTTAAAGAAATTCTCCTGAAGAACCTGAATAGGAGAAGGTCTGGAACTGCTTTCTTCACGTTTTTGAATAATTTAAATCCTGATTTTCATATTATGCACAATGGCACTGGAGACATAAAAAATCTGTTCAGCTTAAACTGAATTAATGAAGAGTTTGCTTCAGATTTGGTATTGAATCAAAAATGAAGAGTTTGCTTCAGACTCTCCAGGTCTGACTGTCAGATAGGGAGTTCCAAACAAAAACCTTCCAGGAAAGAGGCCAGCATTGAGAAGCTCATTCAGAAAAACACTATTGCATATGAAATGTCATGTTTAGGTTTAAAAGGAAGTATTAAAAAATCTGAAATAGAATTTTTAAGTTCAGTGTATTTTCTTCCTCCCTCCCCACTGCAGGACTTAAACATTCATTTGTTTTATCTCTAGAACACAACTTTAATTTGGTTTAGCTGAATAAAGGGATCACCCTTCATTTTGGTCTTCAGGTTCTTCACAGCTGCTCCTTTCTGAAGGCAAGAATGTCATTTTTACGTCTTTCAAATGCTAAGAACTGCATCCAAAGAAGGATGTAGAACCCCAAACAGGTTCTTATGATAGAAAATCTGTGAAATTTTGGAAGTACAGTCCCCTAAAGTGATAATGATGTCCCTGTGGGTTCTGTATGTTAAAGACCAACTTGCTCAAAACTACAATTTTCAAAGTGATTTGGTGAAATATAAATGAACACATGTTCAGTTATCCTAATAAGGACACAAGTTTTTAACATCTAAGGCCAAAATATTTCAGGTTTACCTTTGATTGAGTTGGCTCCATGCACAATTTCTCAGGGTGATGCTGGCTGGAACTTGGAATAAATCCACACTGCCCAGGAATGAGGGAATCTGGTCCATGCTGGACACTCTGTTGGCTCTGCTTCAGTTTCTCCTGCTGATTGATTTAAAATGATAACTCAGATAACTCTACACTATCTTTAGAGCTGTAGTATAAACATATTAAGTCTTCTTTTGAGATAGAATGTGAACTGGAAGGGTTATGCCAGAATTGCAGAGGCCTGGTTGCTCACAAATTCGTTGCTATTTTAGTGTCACACATAAAATATTCATTTGGTACCATAAATGTCCATGACAGGAGGGCCAAGGCTTTGTGTTTGCACAAGCCTTTAGTCAGTGTGACATGTGTGCCCAGTCCCATGATTCCAGCAGCACAGCAGTGTCAGGCAGCATTACCCTTCCTAGCTGAGCAGCAGCCCTGTCACCTGCAGGCAGCCACAGCGTGCTTCCCTGGGCATGTCTGAGAGGAGGTTTCTCCTCCAAAGCAGAAATGGAATACCTGGAGGAGCTCTGTTTCTGGTTTTCAGGAGAAAAACGTGTCTGTGTGTAGTGATGTGATGTGTCTGGGCTGTTGGGCCCAGAGTGTTCACACTCTCCAGACCTGGGGCTCCCTGGACACTGATTTTGGGCACTCAAAATCATACAGCTCAGAGCTGTCCTGCACACATTGATCTCTGTATCCACGTTAGGATATTGATCCATAAATACACACTGGCAATTTCCAGGCATTCCAGAAAACAACCAGAGAGCCCTTACCTTCTTTCCAGCTCAGATATCAAAACACAGTGGAAAATGAGGTTTTACCTGCTCTAGCATGAGTGCTTAGTATTTGCAGTTGTTCTGAGTGGGATGACAGCACTGACTATGCCCTGGGACACCCTGAAACTCCAGGAACATCCACCCTGCATGGACAGACTGTGGGTACAGCACAAATCCCAAGTGTGATACAATCTGTGCACTGTGTGCCAGCACTGAGTGATTTCTGTAGAGGCAAACCCAGATAGAAATGATGGGGATATGGAATATCTTTACAGTACCCAACCACACCTGGATGAAACTGGAAGTGTTTACACTGGGATTCACTCTTCAAGCCCCAGCTGAAGAGTGGGCTGTACCTGTAGATCCATCACTGTTCAAGGTGAAGGAAATTTCAGGCTCTTGTATCCAGTAAATCAGTGGATACTGAGGCTATCCTCATTTTCAATTTCTTAGGAATGTGCTATTTACTGGGATTTTGCATATTTATCCGTTTGTGTGTGTGGTTTAACAACTGAGTTTCTGCTGTAAAGAATATTTACTCCTCAGTCTGTGCCTGGAAGTGATCTGTGGAAAGGAGGAAGAACACGTCTGGTGGGATGGCTGTGCCATTTGCAAATTTGTTTTTAAAAAATTCTTTTGCATACAGTAAAAACTGTGGAAAACATTGCCTAATGAGATTAAATGCACACAGTTTAAAATGGAAGGATTCACTTCCTGGGTCTGTCCAGACTTCTGTGGCTCTGTATGAAGTTATTTAATCTGTTATTATATGCTTGAATTTTCCCACTGGCACTTGTGGTGATGATAGTGTTGGTTTTGTGCAATTTAACTTTAAACTGTTTCCTGTCTTCTCTGACTCTTTTATTGTGTAGTTCCTGCTGTGGGTACCTTGCCTGGAGCAACAGTGAGGAGGGTTTGGAGGGTGAGATGGAGATGGAAGGGGGGAGCACATGCCCGTGGCTGCCTCCTGCCATCCTCTGCTGTGTTCCTGAATCGTTGGCATTGTGTTTGTGATGCTCTCATGTCCACTTGGTGGGGTAGAACTTGCTATGTGTCCCCAGTGGGTCTTTATACAATTAGTTGGTGGAGTTCAGATGTTCCTAAAGACTCTGGGAAGGAATACAAGATGTGAATTCTCTGTGAAGAGTTCTGAACATTCTGTAGGAAAGTCTTATAAAACCTGAATATATTCTGCCAGCATTTCTAATCACTTGCTGTGAGAATCCCTCTCTTAATTCCGAGCTGCCCTCTCACTTAAATTTTACAGTAGTAATTTCCTGCACCAGTTAATTTGTCTCAGCAATGACACTTATCTCCCTCCTGTCCTTTTCAGACAGTTGTTAATGCTGTTGTTTTTTAAAGTTATTAATATGAGTGATTAAAAACTTCTAATAGCTTCATTATTTTCCTTTAGAATAGCCAAGTCCTCTTTCTAAGGACAGTGTATTGCCCTGCTCTGGAAGTGGGAATTGTGTTTGCAGGAGTCTGAATTCCAAGTTAAATGTGTGATGTGTTAAAAGAAATACACCTGATGCCAGAGACTTTGGGACAGAGAGCAGCTTCTAGTTAGGTGAATTTATTTATTTATCTGTTGCTTTCCAAGGGGTAGCATTTGGGCAGGTCTGTGTGCAGAGAGATGTACATGATTAATGCTGGTATTGGAGTTGCCAGCGCCTGCCCGTTGGAGAACTCTCGCTTGAGAGGAAACAGATGAATTGTTAAGTCTTGAAAGTTACCATCTGTTATCAGTTCACGTCCTGCAGGAATGCAGCTCTGTGAATTTAACTATTCCTTTGCCCACAGTCCTGCTTCCTCGCTCGGGCTGCTGAGTTTGAGGCCTGATGTGTACGGTCCAATTTGTGCTCATCAATTAACTGATGGCAAACCCCATGTGTGTGCACTCAGAGCTTTCAATAAACATGAGGGAGTTTGGCTTGCAGTGGGAGAGCATCATATTTGCTTTGGATTATCAATCTATTGTTGATGACAACCTATCAACCTAATTAGCTGTACCATTTTTAATGGCACAACTAATTAATTGTGAATTTAAAATTAAAATTATGATCAGTGCTAACATGGAGGAAAGCAGTGAGGAAAATATCAAAACTGTTAAAAATACAAGTATTCTTCACAAGATTGCTGCATGTGACACCAACCTGAATAATGTAGAATAGGATTTAAAAAAAAACTTAAAAATACATGTTGAGTCACCCAAAACAGGTTTTGTATCTTTCTGTCAAAAGAAGTATTTGTCACCCTCTCTGCTGACAGATCTGAAAGAAAAAAATGTAGATGCTGTTCCAGAAAGGGAAACAAAATCTTGTGTCTGAGCTCTGAAGTAATCAAGAATCTATGTTTTTGTTAGGAGCATCTCCAGCTCTTAAGAAAAAAGTTCAGTTTGTGAATAGAGTTGGGCTCTGACCCTTTGCTGCACAGAAGTTCTGCCTCAGGGTGGGCTCTGCTGGGCTTACACAGAGGATTTGCCACAGTGGCAAAGGGATAAAATGTCACTCAGGATTGATACAATTTCAAATTTACATTGTGAAGAACAAAATGGAGAGGATCTGCAAGGGCTGGTGAAGAAAGTCTGCATCTGAAACTGATTTAAAACCCAGCAGAAGCTGGGGGGAGTGCTGTGACTATCAACCTGAGATAAAAAGGATTTCTTTGTCATGGCTGAGGGAAGTGAGAGAACTGAGTAAGATGGATTTGGAGCTCTGTTTTACATGTAGAGTGGTAGAAAATGTGCTCTAAAGGTTCTTGAGAGGTCATTTATTCCATCCTCTTGCCCTGAGACAAGATCACCAAATCTATATCATGTCTGCAGATAATCCTTAATCATCCTTATTGTTGGAAATGTAAGTCTAAATCTCCCTGACTGCCATTTAAACCCAGCAAGTCTTGTCTTATTCACTGTGGGTGGAGCAAATTATTTTGTCCTCTTTCTTTGTATTTTTTCTTAGTTTGTGTTCCCAGTTTCTTGTAGACTGACTGCTCCCTTACCTCTGCCTGCTGTGGTAGTTCCCATTTCCAGATTGCCATTTCCTTTGTGCCTTTTTCAGGTGCTCCAGCTCCATCTGGGAGAGATGCTCAGCTGTGGGTGCAAGCTGGGAAGGCTTTGTGATGCCAGGTTCCAGTAGATGGGTTGCTGGGTGTTTATCCCATTCCACCACTTGGCTTTTTCTTCTTGATTATCTTTTCCTCCTCTTTGGTTTGTGATCTGCTAAAACATTGTTTCTTTTTCTGCAGAACTGCTGTGGGGTGAGTTGTTTGCTGTTCTGCATTTAATTCCTCATGCCTAATGACATGACTTTCCTTATTGAATTGTAGCAGCTCTGTCACATCACTTCTCCAGTTCCTCTCTGCTGAGCTCTGATCCTGTCACACAGTGATCTGACCACCCCCATCTTCCTTCTCCTATCTTGGTGTCATTTGCAGATTTAATAAGGATATTCTCTAGTCCATCATCCAGCTGTTAACGAAATATTGAACAGCGTAGGCTCGGATCAAGTCCCCGTGGAATCTCTTCTGAAACATATTCTGTTTTGACAGCAAGCCATTGATTCTCCCAGAGAACATTTCAACCAATTTTACATTTTGCTCACATTTCCCCACTTTGCTTATGACAATATCAAGTAAGAATGTCATTTCAGCAGCTATTACATAGTTAAGATATATAGAGTGAGCTTTGGCTGGTGGGACATGGGTGGGAAATGTGAGCAAACAGACAGAACTTGTTTAAACTGAGGTGAATGACTGGGTCTGAGGGGAGGAAGGAACAAAGGAGTGGCTGGGTAGGAGCCAGGGGTCAGCTGGATTTGTGGATACATTCCTTTAGAGTCAAAATGGAGGTGGGGAATGAAGTCTTCAATGCTTCTCTATTTCATACCTTTGCATAAAGCCAGCAGTTAAGAAGGTAAGACCTTCTTTGTTGAGAAATCCTAATAACTGATTTAGAAGTTTTCCATGAACTTTGCAGTTTCCTATTAATTCCTCCTCTGACTTCCAGCTGGCTGTCAAAAAAAGAAATCAAGTTCTGTGTAGAAGGTCCAAGTTGGGAGAAGTGAGAAGTCTGTTGTGAGAAGTGGGTTATAGATGAGATTTTAGAACTGAGGTGGTGAAAGACTAAGGAAAGAAATGTTGTAAAAGAGAAGAAAGTGGAGAAGAAATGTCTGGAAGAGGAAGCAGAAGAAGCTGCACCATGGTCAGCTGTGAGAGGGGAAATGAAGTTAAACCAGGAAAAGACTTTATTTGTTCTGAGATTAGATAAATGATATCATCAGGAATTGGCCCAAAGTCAAGGCATTTCTTTAAATAAATGGTGACAAGCTCTAAAGCCACAATAACACGTGTATTTTTACTTTAATCACTCAGTGTGGGCTTTGATGTCAAACAGCAGTTTCTGGTTACATTATTAAAGCCATTATAAGTTTTAGGATTATCTTGGTGTTAGAATGCAGGGGTTTTCCCTCAGAAGTTCATGATTTTGGGGGAAGGGATTATCCAGGCAGAAAATTTGGCATTTTTTGTGTAAAAACGTTAGAAGTGGGTTTTATGCAATAGTTCTGAGCACCTTTGCTGTTGCCAGCAGATGTCACTGTGGATAGCAAATCCCAGCACTTAGGAGACAAAGGAGGTAATTTGCTAAATGAAAATTCAGCCTTTGAAAGTAGATTTGAGGGGGTAGGGGTGGGGGCAAGAATATTTTCCCTCAACAGACTTGTGTGAGCAAATAAAAATGTGTTTCTCACTAATGAAGACTTGTGGTTTTGCCCACTCTAACGCTGTGTTTTGTGGCTGTCTCCACCCGACTTGGGTAAGTTCCTGGCGCTGTGTTTGACCTCGGAGGGGCTGTCTGTGGGATTGTGCTTCTCAGCTTCATTTGGAAAGCCTTTTGGAGGGAGCTTTAACCAGCAGTGGATGTGCTGCAGTGTGTGTGTGTGTGTGTGTGTGTGTGTGTGTGCAGGGAACTGGCCGTGGAGGAAGTGGCTTCATTAAGTTTGATTTGGAGGGGGGGAAGAAGATGGGGAAAAAAATTGCCCATATGATTGGCTGGGAGAATAGCTCTGAATTATGGGATCCATCTGTTTCCTGTAATGAATTCATAAACCCATCAAACAATGACCTGAACGAATTGCTGAAGGAAAAAAATAATACACTGGCATGATATGTTTAACGCAGTGAGGCATTGGCATTGTATAATCAAAAATTCTCCTCACATCCAGCACTTTGTAATGGAGCTGCTGTGTTTAATAGAAGCTGTAAATAAATCCTGTCACAGTAGCAGCCAAGAATGCATTTCTGGGTTTAACTGTTTCTCTTCTGGAATGTCTGGTCCTCAAAGGCTATAGAAATGCAAGTTTTATAGAGCTGGAGTGGGGGATTCTGAAATACAGGGAAATGTTAATGAGGTGAATGAAAGGAAAAAGCTGCCATAAATCAGTATTATGTGGCTTAACCAGTTTCTTTCATTTATGCATGTTCTTTCCTTATGTCATAGAAATGTACTTAAAAGCTATTGTTGTAATTGAAATCTGTTAGACTGATCCTATTCATTATATTAATAAAATCCACCTACAATTGCTCGTAACACTTTTTTATGCAGTTGGGATTCCCGAGATTGTAATCATCAAAAAGCATATGGAGTAATTATTGGATTTGTTTGGGTAAAATTGGATTAAGAAGTTTAGATACCATTAAGTACTGATAATTATTACAAGCAAGCTCATTGTTTAGTGTATGTACAGCTCGGAATGGAGAGTAAGCAGATACCCATCACAAACATCTTAAGAGCGAGCAATCTCAAGGCTTTCATTTTACGCCTTTAATTGTATTTTTGCAAGAGGCTTTCCACTTAAATGTTTTTGCTTTAGCTCTTTAATCACGTGCTGGTTATGAAAATCACCGGGTGTTAAATCCTTTCCCCCACACGATTTAAACACCATTTTTTTGCATTCAGGCAAATGTAGCCATAAAGCTGTGTTTGAATTCTGGTCTCCAGCAGCTGCCCACGTGCCATTAGCCGTGCCAGCGGATTCCTTGCAGGTGAAAGGGTGCTCAGGCTGCTCCTGGGGGCTGCCAGGGCTCTCTGTGCATTTGCAGCTCCTTGGGGATGATGAAAGGCAGAGCTGCCAGTGCCCAGGAGCTGCCTGAGAGAGGCTCCTGCTGCTCTGTCTTTGTGCCCTGCCTGGGAAAGCCCTTTGCACCCTGTGTGTTCTGCAAGGGACACCCATCGTGGCAGGGGCAGCCCTGCAGGGAGTGGAACAGCTAAAGGCTTTATAAAGATGCTGTTATTGCCAATACCACACAGCAATTTGTAATTAGGACATCCAGGGCAGACACTTGGAACATTTGGTATTTCTCACAGTGCATATCAAGTGAAAATTGCTGGTTAAACATTGCTGAGGATGACTTTTAGAACACAGTCCTATTGTCTTTGTAATATATATTCTCTAAGTACTGTTGCTGTGTTTGAAGTGTAAATTCCAGCCTGGTATGAAGCTGGAATTTAGGGCTCAAGCCCATTCATGTGATGTTGTTCACTCTTCTTGCTTTATTCCCTGTCATTGGTGTAATTAAACAGTTCTTTTCCAGCTATCATGATTTGTAGACATAGTATTCTTGCAAGAGCTTCCATTTAAGTACTCTTCAAAGAGATTTTGATGTACAAAATAAAAATTACTTTGCTTTGTGTTGATTAGAGAAAAAACAGTAGCATGAATATGCAGAAGTATTATAATTCTAAAGTACAGTGATATTTTGATTTTCTTTGTTCTTTTCTCTCATCTGTGATTCCGATATGTAGAGAGAACATTGCCCTAACGCTGAAAAAATGGGTTTTTCTGGCTTCACCTTTGTGATGAAACACCTTTGTTAGTTTATATTAAAGTGAAAAGTGTTGTCTATTCTATGACTTGCATTAGTGATTTTTAAAAAATGAATATATCTGTATACACACCTCTTTGGAAGTATCAGATGTGATTTATAGATACACAATATTGAGAATATAACGGTTTGTAAAAAGCTGCCTGTCTTCCTCTCTAAAATATGTATCCAATTAATTAATATTCCTCATGAAAATCTTGGGGCCAAATCCCAGCTCTGCTGGCATCGTGCCAGTGAGTGGTTTCCATTCTCTTGTCCTTTTCCTCCTGTTCCCTGGCATTCCCTCTCATCTGCTGGCACCAGGGGGTGTGTGCCTGCTCTGTCAGCTGAGCTGGAGAACCTCCCTGGCTGCCATGGTGGGTTATTTTTGGTTGATCAGCCTGTGTCTGCAGTGCTCTGGGTGAACCTTGTGGTAAATGACTTTGCAGAAATCCTGAGTCCTTCAGATCTCCCTGTTTGTAAATGTTGGAGTCTCTGTGATGGTAGTGGTAGTAGAGGTAAATGCTTACATTGCTGTAACAGTAGTAGCAAAAGCAATAGGAGCTAAAATTAACCCATTACAATGAAGTCAGACTTATTTTCTATCATGTGAACAACAGATCTATTTGTATTGTGGAAATATAAAAACAGAATAGTTTTCACATACATATTGAATATGCAGATTTGGTATTTGAAAATAATTATTCTGCATTCCACGACATTTTCTATCTACATTTTAAATTTCAAAGTAAGGATAAACAGTTTGTTTCCAAACGTGATTGTGTATTTTGAAAAGCTAAGGAAGGTTTATTATCTGCTTTTCCAGGTATTAGTGGTACTTCAAAATTTTTAATATACTTAGAGTTCCTTTTTTGTTCAGACAGAATCACAGGAGAAATTATTTAGGCTTCCAAAACAAACTTCTTGGAGAAGTGCTGATGGTTCTGTCAGACTTTCTGGCATATTTTTGCTTGGTCAAACCCCTGCTTGCTTTTGAACCCACCCTCAGCATTCCCTTGGTGCTTTCAGTGCTGCAGCTGTAGAAGTTGTTCATTTTCCTCGGTGTGTCAGAGCCTGGAGAGAGGCTGAGTGTGGGTTTATAGTGTCTGTGACAGAGTTCAGGCAACATCTGAACAGCGTTCTTGGGCACGAGCTGTGACTCCTGGGGAGGGTCCTGTGCAGGGCCAGCACCTGGGTGCTGATCCTTGTGTGTCCCTTCCCACTCAGCATATTCTGTGACTGAATGAGCTGGAGCAGTGCTTGGTTCTGTCCATCCCAGAAGCTCAAAGAGTTTGTCTGGGTGACCTAAGAGCTGCTGCCAGGTGAGCTGAGGGTTGGGGCCAGGGCTGCCATCCCCCAGCACTCCCTCCTGCCTGTCCCAAAGGGACCTGGTGCTGTTGGTCACTCGTGCCAGCTGTGGCCTGGCTGCCTCATTGCAGGCTTAGTGTGGGGGGTATCAGATGAATGCCTGGAGGACTGGGATGTCCTGAGTGTTTGATGCAAAGGTTTGGATAAAAACCGCAAGAAACGCAAAGTGTGAGTGCTGAATAAGCTGGTGGATCAGATCTTTTAGCTTGTTTTTTTTGGAGGTTATTAGAAGACTGAAAATGTTTGTTATCATGGCTGTAGGCCCTGGGATTTGATGTCAGTATTGGCAAGGTCGCCCCCAAAACTGCTGAACTGAAAAGGCAGTGGGGGCTCAAGGTGGGTGCAGCAGGGTGCCACACACTTTAAACGAGCATTCTGTTCAATACTGAATTGTCAAAGCTTTCTTTTGGCCTCCCTCCTGTTTTAAACCATACAGATGATTTGTTTCAGTAGGGCATAAAAGCTTCCAGTACCATCACAGAAAGTAAACCCACACAAAAAGTAACACACTGCCAACTTTCCAGTGGCTGCAAAACATCAGTTCACCAGTTACACTAAAAAAACACCCAACTTGATAGCTTTTCAGATCCTAAACCAATGATTATTATTTTCTTTTGCCCTAGTGCCAGAACCTATTAAGACCAGTTTAAGCCAGCCCCAACCTGCCGGTACCGGTACCAGTACTTCCACCAGCACTCTCACCAACAGCAGCAATGGCAAGCGCGCGTCTGCTAACGGGCAGCAGCCTGCGGCGTCCCGCTACCTGCCCCGAGAGGTGCCTCCCCGCTTCCGCCAGCAGGAACAGAAGCAGCTCCTAAAGCGGGGGCAGCCACTGCCCACCGGGGCTCTGAGTGCCCCCGGCCCGGCGCCGGGCACGGCAGCAGCGGGAGCCAGCCCTCCTCCTCCTCCTCCTCCTCAGCAGGGAGCGGCGGGACAGCAGCATCCCGGCAAGGGCCAGCCAGGTAAGAGCGGGACCCCGGGGGAGTGGCTGTGGAGCTGCTTCCTCCGCTGTCAAGATTGTTTTAAAACTCTGTTTTAAAATTCCATTCCAGCTATTACTCTATTCTGGCACAATGTGCCATTTCTGGCATCCGCTTGTAAAAGATTTTGTTGTTTGTTCACATGCTCGGAGCTGTGGGGTCTTGCTCAGTTTGGTTTTTTTCCCCCTCATGTTCCTTTGGTAGCTATAATAGATCCTCAGGAAATGTAAATATTTAGTGATGATTCTTACAGAAGCATTGGTAATTTGATTATTTACAAGTTGTATCTATCATTGTGATAGTTTTAATGCTCCTTGAACAGTGTTTTGCATGTTTGTAAACAAGGAATAGGCACTTTGCTTATGTTCTGTCATGACATTTTTATACCTTTGCTTGCTTGTGCTCTCAATTATTTTCCACCTTAGGAAAAGAATACTTCAGGAAGAGTAGTTGGGTGTCTTAGGCCTTTCTGCCATTTCATTCTGTCCTTTGCAGGTCACAGAATGCTTTGAGTTGGAAGGGACATTAGGGAACAGCTATTTCCAGCCCCCTGCCATGGCAGGGACACCTTCCACTGTCCCAGGAGGCTCCAAGCCCTGTCCTGGCCTTGGACACTTCCAGGGGCAGCCACAGCTTCTCTGGGCACCTGTGCCAAGGCCTCAACACCCTCACAGGGAAGGATTTAATCCTGATATCCTATTTAATGCTGTCCTGTGCCAGTGAGAAGTCATTCTCTGTGTCCTTTTCCTTCATCCCAAGTCCCTTTCCAGCTCTTCTGCAGCCCCTTTAGGCCCTGCAAGGGGCTCTGAGCTCTCCCTGGAGCCTTCTCTGCAGGTGACCACCCCCACCTCTCCCCACCTGGCTCCAGAGCAGAGGGGTTCCAGCCCTTGGAGCATCTCCATGGCCTCCTCTGGACTCTCCTGCTGGATTCTCTGCTGCTCTCCATCCTGATGTTGTGAGCTGGACACAGCCCTGGAGGTGGGGTCTCAGACAGACACACAGGCCTTTCTTTGGCTGCTGGAAATGGGGTGTTGAAGAATAAGTCTCTTAGCTAACTTCATTTTCCTGAAGCTGCTGATGGGAAATAACAGCTCTCTTGTTATTTGCCCTTCTGTGCTAGAGGTGGTGTGAGCTTTGCAGTGGAGATGAGCTTGGTGGTGCAGATCCCCTTTTCCATCTCTGCTTTTTGTGGATGTCAGGCAAAGCAGGGACTGTTCTGGCATACAGTTATCCATGGCTTAAAAAAGTCATCCAGACTAAATCATAAAGGAGGGGTTTGATATCTTGAATATTAGTCATTTCTGTGTGATCTCAAGTGTTGCTCATTATCACTCATTAGCACTGTCAAACATCACAAAATTTGGATCTGAACTGTCTGCAGTTTTTCCCTTTGGGCATTAGCAAATCTTTCACTATTTTTGCTGCTGAGCAGAACTACAACAGAGAACATTTTTTGGTGTTGTCTTTAGAAGTTTTAGTTAGATAAGAGAATAATCTCTCTCTGAAATTACAGCTTCTATGATTATCAAAATACATTTGAAAATATCACTCAGCTACTCCCTAGAAACCCAAAACTGAACAGACAAAGTGAAACAATTGATTATTTATTAAAATGGTTCTTTTTTAGGGAGGGAAGAGGTTCTACTTCTGTATTCTCAAGTATTTGGCTTTAGTGAGATGGAAACTAATAATTTCCCAGCAGTTCTCTAACTTTCTGACAGCAATCTTCATTGCAAATCCCAGTTCATCAGGGATGGTTCTGACATTCTTGGCTTTTTCTGGATTGGGAAATGTTTGTTAACTGTCAGACTAATGTTCTATGTCTGACATAATCTCTCATAAGAGATATGTTTATTATTTTATTTTCAGAACTCTGGAACCATAGAAATCATAGTTGGAAGGGACCCACAAGAATCACCCAGCCCAGCTCCAGTCCCTGCCCAGACACCCCAAAATCCCTGGCAGGGGTGCCCAAAGGCTCCTGGAGCTCTGGCAGCCTCAGGCTGTGCCCATTCCCTGGGGAGCCTGGGCAGTGCCAGCACCTCTGGGGGAAGAACCTTTCCCTGAGATCCAACCCAAAGCTCCCCTGGCCCAGCTCCAGCCGTTCCCTCAGGTCCTGGGGAGCAGAGATTGGAGCTGCCTCTCTCATCATTATTTATGTGGGACACAGCTGAAGTGGCTCAGGCTGCCTGAGGGTCAGGAGGTTTCTTCCAGGCATCGGTGTAGATGTATCTGAAGCATCTGTGTTTGAGTTTAATGAAACAAAGACCACTGTAAATCATAACATAACTCATAAAAGAACTTTGCTTGTAAGAGTATAGTACAAGCTGTGTGACTTTGATCTTGCCAGATGCATTTCTACCTTGAGGCTTTTACTTTTTTCCTATTTTAACTTGCTGTATGTGTATTATATCAGCCAGTTTGGCGACCCTCAGCAGATGTTTTATGCTGTTGAATTAGTTCAGGGGTTTTTATTATTTTGCTTCTTTTATGTTACTATTGGAAAAATTCAGAGAAAAGTAAAAGTTAGTAGAAGTGAGAAGAAAAGAAACAGTGCTGCTGCTTTTCAGCTTCATTTTATATTATTGCTCCAAATAAGTTAGCCTATATCAAACTTACAGTAAAAGTGTTACTTAGCATCATAATCATGGAATGATTTGGGCTGAAGTAACCTTAAAGCTCATCTCATTCCACCCCCCTGCCATGGGCTGGGATACCTTCCACCAGATCAGGCTGCTCCAAGCCCCATCCATCCTGGCACCAGTGTCTCACCACCTTTAGAGTGGAAAATTGCTTCCTAACATTTCATCTAAGCCTGCCCTTCTTCAGCTTACAGCCACTCCCTGTGTCCTGTCCCTCCATCCCTTGTCCCCAGTCCCTCTCCAGCTCTCCTGGAGCCCCTTCAGGCCCTGCAAGAGGCTCTGAGCTCTCCTGGAGCCTTTTCCTCTGGTGAGCACCCCCAGCTCTCCCAGCCTGGCTCCAGAGCAGAGGGGCTCCAGCCCTTGGAGCATCTCCATGGCCTCCTCTGGCCTAACTACCCTGTGAGTAAATAATTTCTTCCTCACTTCAAATCTAAACCTGCAATTTTAATTGCTCAGTAGCAGTTTGTCTATAGAGTCACAATTGTTCTGTTTCTCTTTCCTCTGTAAAGTCAAAACAAAATGTTTCAAAGGCACCACAAGATCTGCACACTGAACAGACCCCTTGGAAAAGGAACAAGCTGAATCTTGGCTACCTTTCTGTGTGCTGACACGAGGTGGTGGTTTGAGATGTCACTGATGGCCTTTTCCACACAGAAAGAACTTGCTGAATTCTGGAGCTCACGTAGTTCTTTCCAGCAGGTGGAGCATCAGCTCATTTACTAACTGCAGGCACGGGAGGGAAAAAATAAATGTCCAGCTCGGCTTCTAATGACAGCAGCTCTGTGCCTGGCTGCCCTGGGAGGCCAAGGGAGGAAATCTCTCTCCTGAGAGACCTTTGTAGCCACGAACTGCACATATTCACAGTCTTACTCAGTCTCTCATACAGGCTTTTGTTTTCATCTTGTGGAGCATAAAGAGCAAAGAAGTAGGAAAAGTACCCAGGGAGAGCCAAAGCCTTTTCATCTCAGCTGTTGGGATTTGAGGGACTGTTAGATTTAGAAAAAAATAGAGTGTTCTATATCTTGTAAACATAAGAATTTTCCCAGAAATCTTACTCAAACTGGTATTTTTTTGTGATTATGAAAATGAAGAATTTTAAACAGAAGGATTCTTACTAAGAAATACTTTATTGAAAGGAAACTTTTTACCATCCTCCTCTTAGCATCAGTAGGAACTGTTTTCCTTTAAATGTCTGTCTCTGCCTCCCTGGGTATTTCATTTACTGAAGAGTCTCGGCAGGTAAAAGTTCTCTGGGGAAATGATGGGAAGGAAGAAAAAAATCCAACTTGTCCAGAAGAGTCAGTGTAGGTACCTCAGCTACATGTGAAGAGGAATTTTGTCTGCCTGAGCAGCACCTGTGCTGTGGGACAGGGATCCCTGCAGGGGCTGTATTGGACATCCTCAGGGTGATGCAGCCGTGCTCAGGGCTCCCTCCCTGCCCTGCCAGAGCCCCTCAGCCTGGGCTGCCTTCTGCCCAAGCAAGACTGGCTTCTTCAGGCTCATCATGAACCACAGCAACACCTTTTTATGGTTTATCTGGTGCAGTCAGAGTCAGGATTGCCCTACCATGAGCATCTTGTATCCAGAATCTGCTTGATGTGATTTTTGTTTGTAGCATTTCTTCTTACAGCACCATGTGCCTTTAGAGTTGTAATTATGCATCCACGCTCCTTTCAGACCTTATTTATAACTACCCAGGTACAAGGAATACTGTCAGAGAGTCATTGCTGGTCTCTCCACTCTAAAAATCACACTATTTTATCTCTTTATTCTCTTATCAGCAGCCCCTGTTATCTACTGCCTCGGCCTATCCAAAACACTTATCAGAACTTAACTGCAATGTCATGAATTAAAAAGGATGTTCTGCCAACGTGAGGCAAGTGGGAATTAATGGCCACTAATATATTCTTTGTCAGATTTATCACCTAGAAATATCAGTGAAGTGGATGAGAGTAGGGATTTTTTGTTTCTCTCTTAAGGTAATCGCTAAAACATTAACCAGACAAACTGTTTTGAAATTAAAATATTTCAGATTGCATAGAATATTTTAGAAATCTTACCCCTTGAGAACAGTCTTTTAGACATTGTTAACTATTATGGAACTGTTTTCTCAAGTACTTTCAGAGTAGAACAGTTATTTGCCTGAAACATCTGACTTGAGCTACAGAGCTTGTTCTTGACCTGCCCCCTCTTTAATCCTTTCCAGGATTACACTGAAGGAAAGCTGTATCTCTAATTTATGAGCAGTATTTCATTATCTAGTCTAGTTTGTTATTTTTCCTTAAAGATGGGACTCTTTATCTCTTGTCATCTGACTCCAATAAACAGGTGATAGTTAACTTCTCTCATTAAGGTATGAAACATTTTCCCATTAACTGAATTATTGCAGTGATCCTTTGCCACGTGATCTAAAAGAATTAGGATAACTTCTGGAATCTACCATGGGAGATTAAAAATAACAAGTAATAGAGATTTCTTAGTTTCTTTACAAATGATGAATTTTATATAGGAGTCTCCAGGCAACCAGTGTGTTTGATGATTATTAGAACAGAGATCAGAAGTAGTCAGTTCTCCTCCAAAGATGCCTTTGACTTTCCTGTATATCAGCAACGTGAAACCACCATCTGTCAACTCAAAAGCAACCTACCACGTCCTGCAGGAGTCAGGGTGGAACTTGTGCCCTTCTTTTTATTGGCAAGTAGAGATTTTGCAGAACAGATCCATATTGTCTGTTCCCAAAGTCCAGAAAGAAATGAGAGCAAGTAACTCCTGCAATAATCAGAATGAGTAAACACACCAGCATTGTGGGAAGTCGAGTTACACTCTTAATTTGTTCTGTCTGTTGTTTGTTGTGAAGTGAGAATTTGACAGCAGTTGCAAACAGAGATGTATTTTCCATGTGTGGGCTGATGCCAGATTTCATGCTGAACTTTATTCTTTTTTTCTCTGGAGCTGGAAGGTTTATTTTGTGTTTGGAGATTTCTTTAGCTGCAGTTGAGAGATTGATGCTCATGGTGTGGTGTGCACCTTGAAGTGGACAGCTGGAAGTTGCTGAGTGCTCTTCTGTGACAGGGTAACTCTTTCTATGAACTTGGGTTTTGATAATTTTTTAGGAAGCAAGATTAAAATATGCTGGTTACTGTTAAAATCTGACAATACTCATTCCAAACAGCAAATCCTTTAGCTGCAGTTACTTCAGAATTCCCTCAGATTGGGCAATTTTATATTGTTGTAAAGTCAAATTTGGAGAAAAGTTTTAGAGAGAGATTATCATGCCTTCTAAAGCCAGCCAGTACAGCTGGAAAACACTGAGAAGCTTTGACATATAGTTGTTTCATCAGATCCAGCAAGGTAATCAAGACCCTTCTGCTAAAGTCATGCTTGAAGAATTCAGCTTGAGCAGTTCAGCTCATTGTGATTTGTGATGGCTGTAGGTAAGGCATGCATGTGCCAAAGCACTTCTGAAATATATTAATAAAGCTTAATTTCAAAAGTTTGAAGTAAGATTTAGCTTGATCTCCTGGAGGCATTGCAAACAGGCTGAGCTTTGACAAACAAAGCACATGTGAGAAGTGCTTTTATGGAAATGATTTGCTGAACTTCACCTCTTTGGACCCATATTCTGAAATTCCATTAGCAGCATATCTTTGCTGGCAAAACATTACTGTGTTTTTGCTTTTAGTTGGAAAGTTACACAATTAAAACCAGAAACTTTTAAAATTCATTTATTCTGGATCTCCCAGAGCAGTGTTTTTAATATGTAATAGGTAAAAACACTAAAAGTTTTAAAGTAGAAACTAGGTAATATTTATTTATTGTGTTTTGCACACTTCCTATGTATATAATATCACACTTTATATAAAAAATACAGTTTTTAAAAAAATGTTCTCCATAATATCTGATGATGTGCTTCATGTCTGTTGACCTCGAGTGAAGAAAGCAGCATGGTGATGTTGCTTTGGAAACACAGGAATTGGATCTTCATGCTGCTTCAGTGGAAGGTGACTCTGTATGACAAACACACAATTCCATCAAGCCAAGAAATTCCTGACAGCTTCAATCCTTACACACTTCTGCTGGCCACGATTTGCAGAGCCATCCACTGTACAGCTCATCACTGCACACACATGTCTCTAACATGGGAACATTTTCCTGCTACTGGGATCAAAACTTGGGAAAAATTGCCAGAATTTGGCTTGATGACATTTTTTGCCACTGGTCTCACTCAATTAGTGCTGTAAGGGGATGTTCAGGTGGAAAAGCTTGTGTTTCTGTCTTCTTGTGCTGTTTCTTAGGGCTTTGTTTAGCATTTGGTAGCACTTGGTGTGTGATCTGTGGCCCTGGAAATCAGGCAGTGTTCCCAGAGGTCTCAGGTGCCAGGTGTGTATTTAGGGAAAAGGAAGTGAAAACATCACACAAGGCCATAAATGCAGCAGGTAATACAGAGAATGGATCTAACCCATGGTTCTGTCTCCTGGATAATGAACATTTTCTGAACTGCAGTGACAGGAAAGTTGTGGGAAGTGAGTCTCAGCTAGTTTAGTTTTGTCTCACATCAAAATTTTCAAAAATTCCTTATAATGCTTTGAATACAAGAAAGTGGCAATCTCTGTGTGGCCCAAATATGAGCATTAGGAATGAAAAATTATGGTAAAAACTCATCAGTAAACTAATCTTTGGAACGAATTTTTCTGTATTGTGGATGTTATCTGACATCAGGCAGCAGAGCATGGAAAAAAAACCTGCTGCTTCAAATCTCTTTGACAGTGATTAGAATTCTGCACAGGGGAAAGAAAATAGAAATCTGGAAGCATAAATAACAGGTGCTTTTGTAGTTTTGCTGTCCACTTTGAAAGAGTGGGGCTGTACAAAAGCTTGATGGCTCAAATGTGGCTGCTTTTGCTTCAGGAGCTGCAGGGCTGCATCTCCAGCTTCAGTGTGGATGGCTGTGCTGCAGTAAAGCCAGGGATAGGAACTGCCCAGGTGTCTGTGGGGAAAGAAAGGCCAGGAAACAGCCTGGAAAGGTGGTCAGACATGCAGGTGACAGTTTTGTGACAATGTGAAGAGACCAAGCAGCAGGACCTGTCCTGGTGGTGGAGAAGTAAAAGGTAGAAAGCGATGAAGGTCAAAGTGACCAGGGAATAGATAGGAGTTTAGTCCTTGGGAAGAGGAGGAAGTCCCAGATGCACACTAAGGTCATGTGAAAATTACAGGAAAGCTGAATTTGTACACATCAGGAATTATATATAAGGCCACTAGAAAGAAATAAAAGACATTTGTAGCAATTTGGAAGGAAAAAAACCCCAAAGAACAAAAAGCTAATTCTTTCATAATGACTCAGGAGTAAAAGCCAGGTCAGTGCAACAGCAGGAACCACTGGTGGATGGCACCAGGAATACTTTAAATACTTTCCCCCTTCACCTGTAAAGTTAGAACTGAAGCTACAGCAAGTTAGAGCACTTCAGGAAGTAGAGTTTCCAGCTGTCTGGAAATGATGACATTCTTAGTAGACTAAGCAGTGGATGGATTGAAGCAATGTGGTCACTTTAAGAGTATGAAAACTACAATAGAGAAAAAAGCCAACCAAAGTTAAGAGGTGAGAAAGAACTGGAAGTTTAAATTAGTCAGAGTAACTGTTAGAATGATCCTAGGGAGGAAAATCCCCCAAAACAGCCATTTCTGTGCATGTTGAACTTTTCAGGAGAGAAATGCAGTGTCACTGGGGTTTGTGGAGAGCAGGTTATGCCAAAGGGGATAGTTAAACAACAGCCTTCAATGAATTTTTGATTGAGACCAGCTCCAGAAGAGTGCTAGGCAACAAGAAGGCAAAAGGACAGTATGGAATAGCGGTGACACAACTGTGTAATTGGCTAAGAAATAAAAAAATAGGAAAGTTTCTTTATTTTGGCCAGAGCAGCTCTGTACCCAGATACAGGTGTGTGGGTCTCATGCTGCAAAAAGGGATCTGGTCACAGGGTAAACTTGATTAACGTGTTAAAAAAAGAACACTCACTGTTGAGAAAGGGGATACAGGCAGCACTGCTTCCCGTGGGAGAAAAGCTTTGCCAAGAAGGAAGGAATCAGAGCTCCTCAGTGAAAGGAAGATTGGAATTATAAATGCTGAGATACCTAAATGGCTGCTGCAGGGAAGGAAATGGTACCTTCTGTGTGCCTGTGGTGGGTCAGATAAGAAATTAGGGGTTTAAATTTCAACAAGGAAGATTGAGGGTGGACATTAGGAAAATCATGCCAGTGTGAAAGCTGTCTTGAGAAGCGAGATAGAGCACTTGGGAGTGTGCAGGCTCCATTGCTGGAGGCCCTCCTTGCTGGATTGGGATAATGTCACCTCATGTGTGTCAGGAATAGTTCCTTAGACCAGGTGAGTGGGCTGCATCACCTCTCAAATCCCCATTTTTAGTCTTCAGGTATTAATAATTACCAATTTCAAATTTATGAGACACATTCCCTATCAAAGTTGGCCCAAGATAGGAAGGGAATGGATGTGCTCTGGCAACACAATTGGTTGGAAGCTGCACTTCATTTTGCTCCCAAGCTTTTTAATGGGCTGTGACTCATTTCTTGGGGTTCTTCTTGGCCTTACTGTGTACCCTGATTGGTAAAAACACTCCTCTTCTATAAGTAGTCCCCTATATAAGTACTTGCCTTCATAAATTGAAGTTGATTATAGGAAGTTATAAAATACAAGGAGCCTGGTTTTGACGTAGTTTTAAAGGAGTGTAATATACCACAACAGTAGTTCCACTTAAAACTGTTCTTGCAAAATTGACTCTCAAGCCTAGTTCCTGAGTGCATTTGAAATAATTTTCTGAATAGAAACAAAAGAAAACAGGTTTGATTTCCATTTATCTGTTGTTTCTGAAATGAGGTTGAACCTTGCCGGTATTCACAGGCCATTGCAGAGAAACAGAGAATAAATGTCTTCAGGAGGAAACAAACTATTTTCAGGAGTCCTTCAGTGGAGCAGTTCTCGAGCCAAGAATAGCAGCAGCGATCGAGCCTCGGTGGTGGAGTGGCAGCGACCCTGAGAGCGTGGCCAAAGCTTTAAAGAGCCATCGGCGTCAGATCCAGCACAGAGGGGCGACACCGCTCCCATGAGCCCCTGGCAGGAACTCAGCAAGATTGAAACGTGCCCCATTTACCACATCATTAATATGTATTTGGGGCAGGTAGGAGGGGAAATAATCGTAAAGGAGTGTATTGCATGTGCTGGAAGTTTGTGTGAATTAGCCTTCGAGCTTTGCGTGTGGGCACTGATAAAAGCCCTCTATGTGCAATCTCAGAATTTATGACGATCTTTAGGCCCTAAAAATGTAAAGCTGCCTCCATTCTGCTAGCTCTGAGTGTTCCTGAGCCTTGGAGGCAGCCGAGGCTCTTGGCCCAGGCTGTTCCAAGATGGTCGGTCCCGCTGTGCAGGCGCAGCCAGCGCCCGCTCCTGCCGCATTGTTCGGGCAGCTCTTCCCTGCCTCTATAAACAACTGCGCCGCTGATTAATGCGCTCGTGTTTGCCACTTAGAGCTGGTTTAGATAGAGGCAGGGAAGTCATTAAGGGCTTGGCAGCAGTCCAGGGTACATCTGGGACTTGGGAGCTGCCGCTGGGGCAGGGAGGAGGGCGGCGGGCGGGAGCTGGGGCAGGGAAGAGGACGCTTGGCACAGGAAGGAGCCGGGGCAGGGAGGAGAACGATGAGGCAGGAGCTGGCACTGGAGCAGGGAGGAGGGTGATGGGCTGGGAGAGGGAGGAGGACACTGGGCAGGGAGGCAGGAGATGGGGCTAGGGGCAGGAGATGGGGCTGGGAGAGGGAGGAGGGCGATGGGCAGGGAGGCAGGAGATGGGGCTGGGACAGGGAGGAGGACACTGAGCAGGAGGAAGGAGATGGGGCAGGAGGCAGGAGATGGGGCTGGGAGAGGGAAGAGGACACTGGGCAGGAGGAAGGAGGTGGGGCAGGAGGAGGGAGGAGGATGTGGGGCAGGAGGCAGGAGATGGAGCAGGAGGAGGATGTGGAGCAGGAGATGGGGCTGGGAGAGGGAAGAGGACACCAGGCAGGAGGCAGGAGATGGGGCAGAAGGAGGGAGGAGGATGTGGGGCAGAAGGCAGGAGATGGAGCAGGAGGAGGGAGGAGGATGTGGGGCAGGAGGCAGGAGATGGAGCAGGAGGAGGATTTGGGGCAGGAGGCAGGAGATGGAGCAGGAGGAGGATGGGGGGCAGAAGGCAGGAGGAGGACTCCGGGCAGGAGGCAGGAGCCAGCGCAGACATTCAGCAGTGCCCGCGTCTTCTCTTGGCTGACTTTCAAAAGCGGCAGAAAAGCAGCTACGGCCGCTAATTGTAGCTGGGTCCCGAAGTGAAAATGTTTTGTGACAGTTGAAAGAATTTAAAGAGGAAGGAAGATCGGTTTAGTGTCAGCTGCAATTAGATAATCAAAGCTTAAAAATCCTGCTCTGTTGATACCTTCACCTAGAGCCGGGGAGCGGAGCTGGGGAAGGGGGAGGAGGGCTGTGCGTGGAAAGGGCATTTCCATAGCCAGTGCAGCCGAGGCCCGGCCGAGCTCGCAGGTTGTCTGGGCGCGCGCTCGCACACAGAGATTTTCTTGGCAGCTCTACAGGATGAGGCTTACACTGTACACAGCCGACATATTGAAGCCGGGAGCCCTGGAGAACGTAGAGGCAGGAGTAGAAACAGCTCTGCACACAATGTAGCGTCTCCTAGGATGGTTGGGCGGCTCCTTTCTTCAGGTACTTTATTACCCATCAGCCCTTTTTAGAGCCAAAAAAAGAGAGAAAGTAACCCTAACCCTGAGAAAATAGCATCTGCTTCTGTTAAATCAATTTATTACATAACATTTCAGCGAGAGAGCAGCAGCACAGCGTCCTGAGCTTTTGGCTGCGTTTCAGGTTTGATAAAATGGCGTCTTCGCAGCGAGCTGCTTGTAAAGATATGTTGCACTGAGCAGAAAAATGCAATGATTTGGTGTTTTCTACTGCTGCTTTTGTGTCAGAGAGGTAGCATGTAGTGGAATCTCTACTAATAATGAGAAATCTTGTTTATTTTTGCTTGTTTTCTTAATGCATTTGGAAGCTTTCAGCATCAGAGGGAAGGAACTACATTTGAATGTCGTAGTGCAGAAAATGAAAAAGGGATAACAGGCTTTCCCCCGTGTGGGCTTAGCTATGGTTTAGTTTTAAAATAAATAAAGCTGCTTTATTCAATGCTTCCATCTCTTTTCTGCCTTTCCACGTTGTGTGTGCTGTGCAAGATTTCAGCTTCCTCAATCCAGGAGACTTGTTGTGAGTGAGCTTTGTAGGGGATTCAGATAGATGCCAGTTTTCAAACCTGTCTCTATGCCTGGAGCTGGATGCAGCAGGTAGCCTGAAATGTTAGCACTACAATGCCCAAATTTTCTGCTTTATTGTATTTTGTGCTTCAGAATAGATGTTTATGTCATGTTTTCTTTATAAAATTAAGCTTCGTTTGATTTAGCACTTAAAATGTTCCTCACAATTCCTATTTAATTTAGATCTGGAAAAACTCACTTATAGTATTTTAAAAATCTACTCATGTTGAATTGAAAACCGTATTTTGAGGAGGAGAAAGAATTGTTTTCTAATATTCTGACTCAGGATCACTAACCTTTGTGTGCCAAGGAAAATCCCCAGTGGGACTGTCAGTGGCCCTTGGGATTTTTCTGTATTCTGCATGTCAGAGCAGGGAGCACCGTCTGTCATCTGTCCTTTGGGCAGCACAGGGCGAGCCAGGGGGTCTGCTTGTTGTTACGTGACAAACGTGGACTGAAAAACAAAACTAGTAATAAGAGAGGAGTCACTGTTAGATCTGATTTAAAATGGGGTGGGCACAAATTATTAGTAATGTTCCATTAAAAGTTTATCCCAGGCTTTGCCATTTCGTAGCCTGTTTGTACTGTGGTTCCAAAGTCAGCTGAATGTTGTGATATAGTTGAGGAGACAGGGTTTTACTGCACAGCATTTGATCTAATTACTGCAATGGAAGCTGTGGAGATACAGTTACTTTTAACTTAGCTGAATAAAAAAATTAAATATAATTGTAAATGAGATTTTTGGAGGAGGAGGGAAGTTTGGGGTCAGTTGTTTGTGCAGGCATTTTGCTTTTCTAAGAAATGCATGCAACAGCTTCTCCCATTTCACTCTACTCATAGTTTGCATTTGTAATCTATGTAAACACTAAACTGATTTTGCAACTAATTATTCATTACCCAGCACAGCCAAAAATGTTTTCTGGTTTTAATAAGTACTGAATTGAAGCTGGTCAAGTGTGTTGGCTACAGTACGTAATAACAACAGCAATCTCCTCCCACCCCATTAAGGATATTATTAAAAAAAAAAATAAATCAGCAACCCAAAACAAAACAACCCCCTCATGCTATTGGTTATACTGATCAGAGCTGTGCATTTTTCAGGTCATGTGTATGGTCTGTGCTTGTTAAAAACAAATCTGTGCCATTATTCTCAAATTAATATTTCCTTCCTGATTGCTGAAGAAATGTTGATCAGGGGAATGATATTTTATAAAAGATGCATAATTAAGATGTTGAAAAGTAAAATACTAATTTAAAAATTGTTTTCACTTTGTGGTGTCCCAGCACTTGGATTTGCTAACGTGGAATACCTGTGGTTCCTGTTCCTTGTGCCTTGTTTACAGTCTTTGCTCAGCTCACAGAGAAGGAATAGAAATGCTTCTGGTGGACTCAATGCTTTTATTTCACATCTTTGCATAAATAAAGAGGAACTGATTCTTAAGAATTTTTAAAATGGGTTTCCCATTTCAGTCTTAACAAGTCTGAAAAGAAAATATTGGGAATTTCTGTGAAGAGTTAGTTTCCTAGAAAGTTGGAGGAAATCTGCGTTAAAAAACCAAACAACCAACTAAACAGAAAAGTTCTCTAGATTTAATCATATAAAACATTTTGCATTCATTATTTTTCCCAAATGTGTAAGTTCTTTACAGATTAAGTAAGACTGTCCTACTCATTATTTATTTCGTAGCAGCAAGCCCTTTTTATTTAAAAGAAAATGGAAAAATGCCTTTTTGTTATTCGCTTCTAGAGGCAAGAATATGAAACTTACTCTCTTCAAGATCTGTATTCAAACTCTTGGTTTGTCTGACAGCAGAGTCACTTTTTGCAGGTTTCTCTTCATTTTGTGAAATTTTTTTCCCCATTCTCTTCCTCTGTCCTTTTTCTTAGGAGCTTTATGGCAGCAGCATTTGGTGTTAGAACCGATTGTTCAGTGGGTGTTGGGGACTCTGAGGTTATTGCATAGTTTGTTCTCTGATTTTTGAAGCCGTGACTTGCGGAAGGCGCCAGCAGGATCGCGCTGCCTCCGGAGCAGGGAAGGCACAGCACAGGACCCACTGCTCCAGAGGGGCATCGCTGGTTTCACATCTCCTACACAGAATTATTGTCATCCCTACCAAAGTCACCACTTTCAGATTAGCCTGGGGTTATTGTTGGTTGAGGCAATCATCTGAAGCTCGGGTAGAATGACTGTGCCGATGGGACAGGAGAGGGAGCACCTGGATTTGGGAAACCCAGGGGTTGGAGCTGCGTGTTCCTGGCAGGATCATGCCCAGGCACTTGGCCATTTTCTACTCTTAATATGGACATCTCTTGGGTTTATAGTTCTTCTCCATCATAATTTTCTTCTCTTCTTGGTTTCTCTTACTGCTCCTCAAGATCTGGTCTTTTAATTTTGCTCCCCCTACTCTCAGCAATCAATCTAAGCTCTTTTGTCATCTTCAATCCCACCCATTCCCTTTATTTTGTCTCCTAAGTGCTCTCAAATTTGAGCACTGCTTTAACCACCATCTTTGGGGGAGAGGAGAAGGGAACTGATTAAACCAGCAGCTCTCTTTCATCTCATCTCGTCGGCCGTGGTGCTGTTCCTGTGGGTATGGAGACGTCCTGGGCTCTCTCCTGATCCTCCTTCCCCACCTGCCCTGCACAGCTCTGCTCTCCCTGCACCCGCACACGGAGCAGAGCTTTTGGCTTTGACAAGACCTTTCATTGGAACAATGTATTTCCAGCCACTTTCAAATCCTTCTGTCAAGGCTCAAACACAGCCCCGAGTCGCACCACCCACAGGGTTGAAAAAAATCTTGTTTAACTCCTCTTATCTGATTCCTTGGTTGCCTCAACTTCTTATCTTCTGGCCTGGCCTGCTGCTGCTTTTTTCCCTTTGTTCATTCCTACTCTGCTAAGAATGTTCCTTGGCTCATTTCTCTGACCCTGCTGACCCTTTTTAAGTCCTTTCACAGCCTGCCTTCCCCTTCCATGTCTTATCTGGGATTCTGGTCTCTGTTTAACACCTGTGTAACAAATCTAGATCATCAGGTAAATGTTCAACCTCTGTGCTGTAGCAGTAGCTGTATCCAGGAATAACAGGATGCTTTCTTCCTTTCCAGCTCTTGCATGTAGAGGAAGGAATCCAGGTAAATCCAAGTGGTTCCGTTCACATTCTTTCAGATTTGTCATGCACTTGTCATTTATTATGGAAGAAGTTCTTCCCTGTGAGGGTGGTGAGGTACAGGGTGCCCAGAGAAGCTGTGGCTGGCCCATCTCTGGAAGTGCCCAAGGCCAGGTTGGACAGGGCTTGGAGCAGCCTGGGATAGTGGGAGGTGTCCCTGCCCATGGCAGGAGTAGGATGAGATGATTTTAAGATCCCTTCAAACACAAGCAATTCTATTTTCTCTGATTATTTAGGTCTTTCTGTGATTTAGGTATTTTCCTGTTATCATAAGAACATAGGTGATCAACTAAGAATGTTTTCCCTCCCTTTCTCTAAAATTCTTTCTTCTGCTTCAATTAATTTAAATTTTAAAACAAAAAGCAGTCTGGATTGGTTTAGCATGTTATTTCTTCATCTTGCAAAACCTTCATAAGGCAGCCAAGTAATCACCTTAAAAAGCTACAGGTGAAATGTGTGAAGAAGACTTTGTCAAAGAGTGAGCTTTTTCTAATCTTGGGAGTAAATTTTTCACTACCAGAACACCTCTAATTGGAGGAGCTAATCACACCAACTTATTTGTGATTTAAATTAATTCATATTGAACATTTGTTGTTAACAACTTGTTTGGGAGATTTGTTGCATCCATCTTCCCCACAAAAATATCCATTTTATTCACAAATCACAAAGAGTAGAAGCCATGTTTCAACAGATTTAAAAGAAGTAAAAATAATTGACATCCAAAATTTGTTACTTTGATATGTGCAAGCAGTTAAAAGAGGCTTTTCTGCAGATTGTTTCCCATACAAATCTCTTGGATCAGAGTGAAATACTTGTTATCAAATTCCTACCAAAAGAAACTAAGAGAAATAATCTTGTACAGAGCAGCTGGGATGGAAATAAATGCAAAACCTTAACCAAAGCTTGAGTTCTTAACATGAGACATGTTGTGCCTTCCAGTTTATGGTCATGTCCTGGCGAGCAAGCAGGTGCTCAAGAGCTTTTGGTTAATTTTTTGGGTTAGTGTCTGTGTTTGAGGGTGTGACAGTGCTGAAAAGACACAGCATCACTTTTCATTGGCTTGGGGACCCAGGGGATTGTGTGTACAAATGCAAAATTATGTTTAAACTACAAATAAAGCCTGTGAGAGGTAAGTTTCTTGACAAAACTGTCAGTTATTTAGAGATGCCCAAGTTCTCTGCTAAAATATACATTAATGGTGTTTACAATTGACACCTAACAAAAAGTTGCTGTCTGCATTTGTTTCTTTATTTCCAGGAAGGGGTTGCAATCCTAAAAGCAGTATGAATTTAGAGTGTTGTGATGTGGGTGTGTATGTAATAACTCAGGGCAGGCAGACATTTTACATTTTTTTATTGGATGCTTTTTCTTTGTGTTTCTCTGAAGAATGAGAATTGAGTCAAAATAAATGGTAAGAGTCTGCTAGATACTATTCAGTGTTTTTTCCAAATTTGCTTTTTAGACATTTCATGTAGATTAGTATATTTGCTCTTCTTATTTATTGCCTGCTTATTATTTTTACTGGTACACTGGGGACTACAAAACACTTGCTCTGTTTTAAAATGAAATTTTTTGGTTATTTTAATTGAGAGTCTTGCCAGATTAAAAAAAAAACCAAAAACCAATAAATTAATATGAGCATCCTGCTCCATTGTAGTGAAGAAAATTGCTGTATTATGTTAGAGAATGTATTCTAAATTTTAGCAGAATGTAGTGTTGTAACTAGTGGTGTAAAACAGTGCTTAGTAGAAGGCTTTTGCAGAGTTTGAACAGTGGACTCATTTTTAACCTTGGATCCTTTCAGATCTCAGCCACAGTGGATTGGGAGACCATTATGAGAATTCCCACTGGGGACAGCAGCCCGCTTTCAGGAGTGAAGGCAACTGCAGCTGGGATAAAGTGATAATAGACAGGACTGACAAGGAAGCGTGGCCTTCCATTACCGGAGCTGAGACTGAGTCTGCCTCAGAATGTACTACAGACACTGACTCTGCCTCCAACTGTGGCTCAGAGAACAGTAGCATGGCTACAGGGAGTGCCCAAGGCAACTTCACTGGACATACAAAGAAAACTAATGGCAATAATGGCGCCAACGGAGCACTCGTCCAAAGCACTTCTAACCAGAGTGCCCTTGGAGCTGGTGGAGCAAACGGCAACGGCGGCTCGGCCAGGGTGTGGGGGGTGGCTGCGGGCTCCAGCTCTGGCCTAGCTCACTGCTCTGCCAGTGGTGGGGATGGAAAGATGGACAACATGATGGGAGACGGTAGAAGTCAGAACTGCTGGGGTGCTTCCAACTCGAATGCTGGCATGAATCTTAACCTTAACCCTAATGCCAATCCAGCTGCCTGGCCTGTACTTGGACATGAAGGAACTGTGGGAGCAGGCAACCCTTCCAGTATTTGCAGTCCAGTCAGTGCCATAGGTCAGAACATGGGCAACCAGAATGGGAACCCAACAGGCACCTTAGGTGCTTGGGGAAACTTGCTGCCGCAAGAGAGCACAGAACCACAAACGTCCACTTCTCAGAATGTGTCTTTCAGCGTACAACCTCAGAACCTTAACACTGATGGACCAAATAACACTAACCCCATGAACTCTTCACCAAACCCTATCAATGCAATGCAGACAAACGGACTGCCGAACTGGGGGATGGCCGTGGGCATGGGGGCCATCATCCCGCCCCACCTGCAAGGCCTTCCTGGTGCTAACGGAACAGCGGTTTCTCAAGTCAGCGGGGGCAGTGGTGAAGGAATGGGCAGTTCAGTATGGGGGATGTCCCCAGGTAATCCTGCCACAGGAAACAGCAATTCTGGGTTCAGTCAGGGGAATGGAGACACTGTGAACTCAGCATTAAGTGCTAAACAAAACGGATCCAGCAGTGCTGTGCAAAAGGAAGGAAACGGAGCGAACGCGTGGGACTCGGGGCCTCCCTCTGGCCCCGGGGTCCTGGCCTGGGGCAGGGGCGGTGGCGGGGTTGGCAGTGTGCATTCTGGAGCCTGGGGCCACCCCAACCGCAGCGCCAGCAACGGTGTCAACGGCGAGTGGGGCAAGCCCCCAAACCAGCATTCCAATAGTGACATCAACGGGAAAGGATCAACAGGGTGGGATAGCTCGAGTGTTACCAGTCCGAATCCTGCCATGCAGCAGGGCAATGAACAAATGAACTCTTGGGCCAAAGCTGCGGCATCTGGCACCACGGCTAGTGAAGGAAGCAATGACAGCGGTGGGAGTCAAAATGAAGGCAGTACTGGGAGGGAGGGGGCTGGAGAGGGCAGGAGGAGAGACAAAGGGATGATAGACCAAGGGCAAGTTCAGTTGCCAAGAAATGACCTTGACCCCAGGGTCCTGTCCAATACGGGGTGGGGACAGACCCCTGTGAAGCAAAACACTGCCTGGGAATTTGAAGAGTCCCCAAGGTCTGAACGGAAGAATGACAATGGAACTGAGGCCTGGGGTTGTGCAGCTACTCAATCTTCAAACTCAGGGGGGAAGAACGATGGGTCCATCATGAACAGTACAAATACCTCTTCAGTATCTGGGTGGGTCAACTCTCCACCGGCAGCTGTTCCAACAAATACAGGTTGGGGAGACAATAACAACAAAGCACCAAATGGCCCAGGGGGGTGGGGAGAGTCAGCAAGCTCTACTACTGTTAATAATGCTGCTGCTGCCAAAAGCGGCCACGCTTGGAGTGGGACCGCAAATCAGGAGGACAAATCACCTACCTGGGGTGAACCTCAGAAACCCAAATCTCAAAACTGGGGAGATGGACAGAAATCAAATCCAAGCTGGACTTCGGGAGGTGGAGACTGGACAGATTCATCATCTGTTCCCGGACACTTGGGTGATGGGAAGAAGAATGGATCTGGATGGGATTCTGATAATAGGTCAGGGTCTGGCTGGAATGATTCCACAAAGTCTGGGACCAGTGGGTGGGGGAATGGCACAAACAGCAAGGCTAATACAGGTACAAGTTGGGGGGAATCTTTAAAGCCAGGCCCCCAACAAAATTGGGCTAATAAACCCCAGGACAACAATGTGAGTAACTGGGGAGGAGCTGCTTCTGTAAAACAGACGGGGTCAGGGTGGGTTGGTGGGCCAGTGCCAGCCAAACAAAAAGAGAACTGTGAGGCAACTGGCTGGGAAGAGCCATCCCCACCGTCCATTCGCCGCAAGATGGAAATCGATGATGGTACCTCAGCTTGGGGCGACCCAAATTACAACAACAACAAGACTGTAAACATGTGGGATAGAAATAATCCTATAATTCAGAGCAGTACCACAACCAACACCACCACCACTAGCACCATTATCAACACCAACATGGTTGAACCTCAGCCATCGCACCAGTCAAGTGCCCAGCCGAACCGGTCCCCGCTGCTTGGCCCAGGTATGACAACACTTTTGTGAAATACTTCATAAAACAGGTTTATGAGATACTTTTTACCAGTACCAATTGCTGAATGCTGTTTGTCCTATTGGTGTGTGGGGTAGAAATCCTGTATTTATGTCCAGAACAGGCTTGTTCTTTTCCTCTGGAACATTCTTGTCTTGAGGACAGAATCCGTGGAACCTGACACAAATTTCTGTAATCCAAATGAATGTAAGAGAGGCTTGAAACGGTATTTGGTCAGTAGCATGGTAGGTTCTTAGGTTGTGGATTCATATTTATTTTAACATCTCTTCCACAGTTACTTAACACCTTTTAATTCAGCCATTTGAGAGGCTGGGGAGTTTTGGCAAACCTTTCTTCTGTTATTTGTCTGCTGTCCCCACTGCACAGGCTCGGTGTGTTTAGACAGTCTGCATCTGTTTCTTTTCTGGAAAACAAATCTTGGCAACAGATGTTTGTTAACAATTGCATGAATTTAGGCTGCTGCTGTTTCTCTGTCCAGTTTGTTGTTTTTTATGAAGAAATGGTTCTCAGGGGTCAGGCACAGGCAGCATCCTGGATTTTGTGTGGTTTTCAAAAAGCAGGACTGGTTCAAGATGTTAATGTTCAGGGTGGCTGAAGTTAGCTTATCCTAACTTCAGCTGTGTTTCAGCATTTAGGTTTTAGGCATTTAGGAATTGTCTAATCAAAGGCAAGGTGATGTTGTTGACAAGCAGCAAGGAATAAAAATGTGTAAAGTGGGAAAAATGCTTAAAAGATATTTAAATAAGTTACACTAGTGGCCCCTATCTATATAATCACCACAGACCTCTCCAAAATAAATTTAATCATGCAGTGCTCTTTCAAATTCTCCTTCTGAGTTTTGTTTCCAGGTTTTTGTTTTATTGTGGTCATGGCTAAGTACTGACTTTTTAACCATGTTTTTCTCCACGTGGGATTTGCTCTCATTCCCATCCTTTTTCTCTTTGATGTTTTGGAATGATTCAAATTTGCTTTAATGTCTGTGTAAAAATAGTATTACATTCCCCATTCTGATCAAATATTTTAACAGTAGAGGGTACCTATTTTAATAAAATAACTCACTCCAGAAGGAGAAATCTTTAAATGGCTTTGTACTTGGTCAGCCCAACATATGTGACTAGCTTATTTAAGCTATATTTAGAACTTTACCCATGAAACAAGAATTCAGATTCCTGAATTGTAATGGAAGTATCATGGAAGTGGATCTTTGGTTGGGTTTGGGTGAGGTTTTGTTTTTCATGGAGGTGATTTTTGGAGGATTACATTGGTGCTTATAAACCTGTTCATACACAGCAATGCATTGTTAATGTTATTCAAATAATTAACACCTTATAGAGGAAAACTTAACAATCCTGAGCCCTTCAGATTTTGAAAATGGAATTTAAAAGCTGGTGTTAATCAGCAGTGATTCCTTTGGAGAAAGGACAATAGCACAGGAAGGGTTTATTTGAAGCAGTATGTTTCCATATTCAGAAAGCTGCCTATGAACACGTGCCCAACCTGCTCAAGCTGCCCCCTGACCAGGTTAAAGTGAGTGGTGGGCTTCTTGAAAAATGTGAGCTAGAAAGATTCTAAGATCTTTTAAGATAAGCAAGTCTCTCATCTTTTTTTTTTAAATTTTCCAAGATAAGCAAAGCTAGTTCTCCGAATATACTTGAGTCAGCATGCAAGAAAGTATGATATTAGTAATAGTGAAGATTATTTAAAATACGGTTCTGATACTAAAATTTAGATCAAGTTGTAGCAGGCATAAATTTATCCTGATGTATTTTTGCTCCATACACTTAATACAGTACAAGTTTAAAGGCCAAACGTGGAAATATTTGGAAGGTTTTTTGTCTAAAGGGAAGCGAGGAGCAGTCAGTCCCCTGTGTCCTGAGCTCTGTCTGTGTTTACTGGTGACTGTGGCAGAGAGGGACCATTCCTGTGCCTCTCCCACCCCGAGAGCAGCAGTGCAGTTCCAGGTGATCCCAGTGGACTGGAGTGGGGATGCAGTGATCCTGGACTCCCTTTGGGGAGTGCAGGAGGCCCTGTTTTCCCAGAGCAGGCAGCACATGGCAGCTGCACAGCAGCATCCTCACGGTCTGGGTGGGAATGTACACAGACCTGAAACATCTACAAATCATCTCCCAGCTGGGACAGCCAAAACATGGCAAGCAAGTAGTGAGTGTCTTCCCTCCCACACAGACAGGGCCCTGCACTTCAGAGCTGTGCTGTTCAACTCTTTTTCCTACTCCAGTTCCCTCTCCACTTGGCTATGTGTTCCCAGCCTCTGCAGTGAGGGAGACAAGAATCCTGTGACCAGGAGACTTCTGCAATCCACAACCAAAGTTGATCCAGCAGCAGCTCTTTTCCATGCAAGGCATGATTGTGTTATTAGAGCCTGTGCTGTAGGGCACAGTTAAATGCTTGTCTAAAATCTTAAAACTCTTGAACTCCATAGTTACCACAGGCATTTTGTCACCTGTGTGGGTCATGACAGGTTCTGCCAGTCATATTCAGGGAATATAATGAATAAGGAATCATGAATTCCACTCCTGTATAAGTAGGGAGGAGTGGTGCAGATGGAAGTTGTCACTGTCACACATGCTGCAAGCAAAGAAATGGATTTTAATTTTGCCACACAGCGCTAGTTAGGGCTTCACAAAGGATTAACAGTCCCTTTTGGGATTGAAGTTTATGCTTTATTAGTTTGGAAATAGAGGCCAAGTTACAGTCTTGTTATTAGATTTGTCACCCATCCCCAGAAGTTCTCCAGATCCTTTGAAGGCAGGCTTAAAAGCCATTGATGGGAAGCAGATGTTGGTAAACACTTGATGAAAATGAAGAATGCTCTAAGGAGTTCCATTTTCCATTGGAAAAGAAGGGGAAAAAAGGAGGGGGGAAGGGGATAGATAATGTGATAGATACTGGCCTTGCTGGTTATAGGAGTTTGTTCTCAAGGCAGTGGTGAATTACTTAGAAAGATGAGCAGAAAGCTGGTGGGCTTGAGTTAGATTGGGGTTTAATCTAAATTACTTGTGCATAATTCTTCCTAGCACTTCTAACTCATGCAGCTTTGATATGAGGGGAATAAGAAGTGAGAAAAGGTTTTGCAGACAGAGGCAATTAAAAGAGATTTTTGGATCCCAAACAGCATCAGATCCTTCATCCAAGTGCTGAGGAGTGGGCTTGATGCTTTCCTGCTCTCATTACATCAGGAGAGCCTGGCAGGGTTCCAGCATCCTCCAGCTGAGGAAAGAAACAATAGAAGATAACACAGGCTTCCCTGTGGGGATTCTAGGCCACAAATTAAGGTCTTTGTGGTTACTAGAGAGTGAGGAGCTTAAGTTTTAAAAACCTGAACTGGGTCTAAGTTCTGAAAGCTCCAAACATCTCTGTTCCTTTTACAATCCTGTGCCACCAAGTGGCAGCTCACACGACAATGTTTGTCTTACTTTGAACTTCCATCAGGATGGATTTGAAAGCAGCTCAGTTTTGGGCTCCTTTAGGGTGCTCATGTGAAAACCTAAAACCCTCTGGTGGGTGCTCAGCCCATGCACAGCCAGGTTCTGGGGGGCAGCCAAGTGATGCTGAGAGAGCTGCCCTCGATTTTCACACAAGGGTGATGTCACTGCTGAAACCCAAATTAAAGCTTTCTGAATGTTCAGTGATGAGCTGGAATCCCTTTCAAAAAATGAGGATTTGAAAGATTAAGGGTTGTAGGTGGCCCTTAAATTTATATATAAAACCCACAGTAACTAGTGTGTAATTAGTAAACAACCTCTTTTCTGCCTAATGTCTTCCTTTTTTATCTAGATAAGGTTCTAATATTCTGGTTTGCCTGTATTGTGCTCATGTGCTCTGGTATTTATCACGGACCAACAACTTGAAGGAAAACAGTTTATGCCATCCAAATAGCTATAGGGTTATTTTCAGGGAAAACAACTGCATCCTGCCACAGCTTAGTTAACATTTCACTTTCCCTTGAGGATTTCCTGTTGGCTGTGACCCAATGTTAATTATGTTTTTATTTCTATAAAACAAAGCTCTGCCAATGTGTCCATGTTTATTACTCTCTGTGATCTTTTCATTTCTTGCAATTCTAAGAGTGTTTAAAAACTTCAGTACTAAAACCTCACTTTCTTGCCAAAGAAGCCTTTAAATGGAGCACGTTCTGTTGTGAAATAACATTCATGCAGCTCTGGGTGGGTTTTAAGGAGCTTTTTACCAGGAGAGCCTAAATCTATATTTTTTTCATCAGAAAATAAAAAGTTTTTTGAAGCAAAACTTTTGAAAATGTGCAGCAGGTTCAGGTTTTGAGACCACTCAAAGTCTTGGTTTGCCTTCCCAGCAGCCATGGAGAGTTTTGCATCATTTCTTCAAAAATGTAACTTTAAATATCCTAAAACAGAATAATTTGGAGACATAGAAAGCACAGAGACAGTAGCCTTGGGTCAGCAGTATTTGCACAGATGGGAAGCAGGTTTGCAATTGAGAAGTGCTCTGGAATTTACAGACAAGGTCGTTTTTGCAGTGCACAGGTTTTTTCTCCAACAGCCTTCAGGTTTTATTTATTAATTTCCTGCACTTCATTTTATCTGTTAAGATAAAATAGTTTTGGAAAACTTTTTGTTGATTTATTTTGTTTGCTTTTATGTTCTTGTATTATTTTCCATTAGTAAAGTCTGGTTCCCCCATTATTTGTAATCCCATATTATTTCCTGCTCAGTGCATTTAAAAGCACTTAAAATAATTTGGACATTACACATCTGTGGCTTTTAGTTGAAGTTGTTGAATTTGTAAGAGCAACAGCAGAATCAGGTTTTTTTTTAAAGTTTTTATTCTATAACATAGCACACTTTGGCTTTTTAATATATAAATTATGTTTTAAGGATGATATCATAAATTGAATTAGGTAGAGCTTGCAGCAGAGGTTGCATGAATTCAGGGAGATGTTAGTACTCTGCTTTGCAGTCTGGTTTTGCTGTGGAGATGTTTTGTTTTCTGTTTCATTTGCCTGCAGTTAATCTTTTTCAGCTGCCAATATGATTAAATACACGCAGTTGTCTGCCAGTTGCCTCCTGAGTAGTGAGGCAGAAATTCAAATAAATCCTTCCTAAATAAAGTTGGCTTGAAGATACAAGCAGGAACCTTGAAATAAACATTTCAGGTGCAGCATCAAGGAAGCTGTCATGTTAAGTACAGGTTCATTTAGGTACATCTGTGGATCTGCCAGTTTATCTTCTTTACACACCTTAAAATAACCAGAAATGTAAGGTACGTTGATGGAGCCTAAAGCACGGTATTTTTGTTTCAAATGGAAATCACTTGAATGAAACAGTGACATTCTGGGTTGTTTCAGGAGCTTTCTTTAAATTCAGTGCCTGTTGCTGGCAGAGAAGGAGTTTTGTGAAGCTGCAACACACCAGTGGAGAGGTTGGCCCTGGGTTGTGCCACCTGCACTTGCATTGGTGTCTGAGGGATGTGCAGTGGCTGTGAGGAATAGAAACTAAAATAAATATGTAATGCAGGAACAGGGAGCAGTGCACAGCTCTGGGCCCATCTATTTGATTGTTTTCTCTGCCAGGCACTGTTTGAGTTGATATTGGCAATGGATGTTGCTGCAGTTTCTGGTAATGGGAATTCTGTGGAACTCAGTGAGGTCTGCAAGGACCTGGTGCTTGGTGAAACACTATAGTTTGGTTATTCCAATGTATTCCAATGTATTTCAGGGTACACTCCCTTGCCATTGCCTACCAATTCTGGTCAATTTGTGGAGAAAAATGTTGTTCTTGCTTTTTGAAACCTTTCCAGAGTATTTTTACAGATACCATTGTGGAGCAAAAAAAAGGAAATAGTGCTGTGGCAAAGCAGCATCTGGTCATTCACTTCCAAAATACTCATCTTAATAACATTCATCTCCAATGAAAAGGGAACAAGTTCCTGATTTAGCAGCCTAATTACCAGCTGAAGTTTTAAGCAGACTGAATTCTACAATATTTGTTGAGATCTCAGCTGTCACGTAATGGGATGTAATTTTTTTTACAATTACAGAAAAATAGGTTAGTGTCAGGTGTCTATGAGAATTTTGTTCTCTTGCTTGTCGTGCCTCTCTTTGTGCATGTTTGCAAAATACCTTGAACTCCATCTGTGATCCAAGTCCTCTCTCCAGAAAATCTCTGGTACTGATGGATGTAAATTGAGTTTACCCTTTTGCAGAGTTGGGCAGTGTTGCTCTGTAGGCTCAGGAGCCCTGTGGCTGTTCTGCCACGTTCAGCTGCAGGGCTAAAATCCTGTCAGGTGGATTTAAGCGCATTACATTCAAGCCAAGCCAGACTAAGGCTGTTTCTTACGTCTTCAGTGAGTTCATGTAATACTCTGTAGGAAAACAATGGCTTCTACCTGCCATTCCCTGGGGTTTGATTATGGTTCCTAATTGCAGTTTTGATTAGTTCCCCTTAAAATAATATTTGTTATAACGTAGAGGGTCAGTGATGAGGGATAGGGAGGTAACCATGAGCTGTAATTAAAGCTTTAAGGAATACATTCAGCACAGATAATGTTCACTCAAAGTGGGAACAGTCAAAGAGCATCTTACTGCCAGAGCATGAGAAAAGAGATTTTATAGTCTGAAAACAGAGAAAAGGAATCAAAATAGGTTAAAATCTTTCAGTGAAGCAAGGCCCAGCTGTCTGGGGTCCTGGTCTCTGCAAGGCTGTCCCTGGGCCCAGTGTGGTGCTCACTTGGCAGCCTGGCTGCTTCTGGCTGTGGAGAAAAACCCTCTTTCTGTGTTGACAACTTGGCATTAGCACTGAATTAAGAAAAAACTCTTGAGACCAAATTTAAGGGATTTTAAAACACATTTAACTCCAATCACTGTATGTACTTACTGAGAAACTTGAGTAAAATTTAAAATTTTTTGGAATTAATTGATGAAGAAACCTTTCCTCTCATCACTCTTCTCCTTGCCTTGCTCCAGCAGGCTGGGGAGAGATGCCTGCTGTCCACACCAAGAGCGAAGCTTCCTGGGGAGAGCCCTCCTCCCCTTCTGCTGCAGTTGATAATGGCACTTCAGCATGGGGGAAGCCCCCCAGCAGCGGCACCGGGTGGGGAGAGAATCCTGCCGAGCCAGCAGGGACCTATGGAAGAACAAACGCTCCAGCTGCTGCCCCAGCACTGTGCAAACCAGGTACACACAGGCTGCCACTGTCCTGCCAGGGGAGGGGTTTGCTTCTGCCACTTCTGCTTTTCTGTGCATTTCAGTCACAGCCTGTCCCTGTGGTTTCATTCTCAAAGCTGTGTTAGCTGTCACAAGGCCATGTTAATACAAATAACCAAATAATTCAAAAATATTAATTTTGCACATCCATCTGTAAATATAGAGTATTTTTGTGTGTTTGGAAAGCAGCATAGCAGTGGTACAGGAAACTGAAACTGAAGAAGAACATGACTAGGACTTAAACCCTTGGTGTCTAAAAGAAAACCTGTATTGGGATGAGAAGCAGTGGAAAACAGTCAAGATAGAATTGATTCTGGTAGGAAAAGCAGCACTTGAGAACCACTAATCATAACAACCTCATGTTGGGTTAAACTGAGTGGGTGTTTTCTTCAGCCATTAAAATGGTTGCCAGGTTCAGGAACATCCTGAACTCTGCTTCCCACTTCGTGATTCCTAACTCATGGTATTTGATAATATCCTCCATCTCTGAATGTCCTGAGAGCCATGGTGATTGCTTTAGAGTCTTCTTTTGGCTATTGAGGTTTCCTCGAGTTTCACTACAAAATACCATAGTGAGATGCAGTTAGAAGTCCCAGAAAACATAAAAGGAGGAGCGAGAGCTCTTAAGATGAGTAATCCCAGCTTTAAACAGAGTAAACAGAATAAAATGGACTGAGGTGACACAACCTCATCACTGAATATGAAGTGTTCCCTGCAGCCCACGAGCTCCTTTCAGGTTCCATTCTTTGAGATGGGAATGAGTTTCTGAGCATGAATGACTTTGAAATTTGGTTTGTTCATGGAAGAATGTGGTAGGTAAAATGGTGAGATTCGTTGAAAGCAAAATAGCACTTAACAAGTGTGTGATCATACTTTGGTTCCTTGTTCCTAGGAGAGTGGAGTGGCCATGACCACAGATCTTACTGGTTCTGGGAAAAGCAGGACTTGCAGGATGTTTTCTTCTCTGAGTATTTAGAGAACTTTCCTTTTTTTTTTGCTAGCTTCAAAGAAGACCTTCTTATCTTTTTAATGCCAATTAAGCTATTTGATGAGCTGCTTTATCTATTGAAAATACTCATGCTAACACATTGGTTATGGTACAAAAGGCTATTTCTGAAAATTTGCAGGAAACTGAATAAGATTTTTCTTCTTCTTTCCTTCCAGCTTCAAAATCTATGCAAGAAGGCTGGGGCAGTGGTGGGGATGAAGTGAATCTCAGTACTAGTCAGTGGGAAGATGAAGAAGGAGATATGTGGAATAATACTGCTTCACAAGAGAGCAGCTCCTCCTGTAATTCCTGGGGGAATGCCCCGAAGAAAGGACTTCAAAAGGTAAGACAAAAATAATGACACTCTTCAGCAAGAGTGGAATTAGCATAACATTTGTAGAGTAAGTTGTCACAAATTTGCTGGTGCATTACACCTGGAATTAAACCTCTGACATCTGAACACAAGCACAGCTTGCCACTACAGTGGTTCAAGTACAGCCTACCTTGTTTCCAGGGGAAAAATGGGAGATCTTTGAATTTAGGCATGTCAGATGCTTCGGGAGTTTTGTTGTTGCCTTTGTTTTCTCTAAGCTTCCATGTATTCTAAAGAAATGATAATGCATTAACAGAAAGAGGAGAAGGTGTTAAGGGGGCTTTCAGACACTTCCCATGGTGGTGGAAAAGCAAACAGTAGTTTGTGATGGAGTTGTTTAACAAAAAAAGCTGTTTTCTATTTGTGAGGACGGTGTGTGTGTGTGTGAGAACAAAGCGAACTTTGTGTTAATGCTGCATTCAACCAAGAACGTAGACAATTGTGTGAGGAAATTTTCCATTGCACAGTCTTTATTTCAGGACAAGGCCAGGCTGTAACTTAAAGGAATTGGGAATGCATTTAGCCACTTTGTTTGTTATTCCATTAGCCAACAGTTAGGCCGGTGATTTGATCAAGTATGGTTGTTTCTTGTACTGTCCGCAGCCCAAAACAAATCCGCGCTTGTCCCTTGGTACTTTCTGGAGAACTGAAAGGAAGAGACTTCTTAAGGATTTTGTGATAGAAAAGCTGCACAGAGATCTTTTAAAGGTGTTTATCTAGACGCTCTTGTTTGTTTTTAAGAAAATACACTGAGTAACATTCTTAACTTCAAGGTTGCAAACTTGTTTTTGGGAATGTTTTTCAGGAAGTGTTGTACTATTTCAGCTTTATTTCGTTATATTTTTCTGCCAAGGATTAAAATGAAATATGTAAATTCAAAGGTGGCTTTAATTCAGTGGCCAGCAAATCAAATACTAAATAGTACACTGAACACCTATTCAGCTGAGATAAAATTTTACACTTTTGGGGGAAGAGAATCGTAGTCGCGTTGCTCGGAGGGTTCTTCAATACTTTCTGAATTAATGTACTAATACATCTTTCAGTAGCATGTGTTATTAATAAAAACCACTTACCATTTCTTTTATGTACATCTCACTACAATGAACGTGGCAACCAGCCCATTAATGGAATCTCCCATTTATTTACTAAGGGCATGAAGACATCTAGCAAGCAGGATGAGGCCTGGATCATGAACCGTCTGATAAAACAGCTCACAGACATGGGCTTCCCTGTGAGTAGTGCTCAGCCAGCACACTGTGCCTTAGCATTTAGCTTGTACTTCTGACTGTGGCTGTTTCAGACTGTAGCTACACCAACATCTTCAGTGTCCAGGCTGGGAAGTAGCTTTGACCTGCATTTAAACACATTCTGTGATTTCAGAAATCTGCTGTAAACCTGTAGAGTGCTCTGAGATCAACTGGGCATAAACTTTGCATAAGGATATTTATAATATTTGGAAGTTTGTAGTTTTATAACAACAGGTATTACTTTGAACTGCAGTAATAATGTCCTTCCATTCCTCTTTTTTCATGAAACAGGTGAAATGAGAGTATAGCTGGGTTGTTTCTCAAAGAAAGTCATGTCATTGTGATATTTGAGTTGCTCATGGAAAACAGGAAAATGTTTAAACACAACAGTGTGTTTCACCTTGTAGAGCCAGTGCTTCCTTGTCAAACTGAAATACCTGAATTGTGGGAACTGCTGAAAGCAGAAAAAAACACACACAGACATGATTTAGGCCACTGAGTAAACATTAAACCCAGTATTTAAGAGATGTGTCTGTTTTCTCAGGTTACTTTGAAATCATATGAATGTGATTACTTTTCCTCTTGACACAATTCCTGTTTTTGACAGAGAGAGCCAGCGGAAGAGGCCTTGAAGAGCAACAGTATGAATCTCGATCAGGCCATGAGTAAGTATCTGTGTAAGTAACTTTTTTGTCTTTAAAGCTACACAGGAACCCTGCATGATTCTGAGCATTTGATTATTTATATTTGGACCAGTTGGATAATATTTATTTTCTTGCCTTCCTTTTGTAAGCAAGATGTATTTCTCTTAACTGCTGTTGGCAACTTTACTCTCTCTGCTTCATATTTTCCAATTTATTTCCCCTTTCTGTGCAGGTGCTCTGCTGGAAAAGAAGGTGGAAATGGACAAGCGTGGAATGGGAGTGACCGACTATAATGGAATGGTCACCAAACCCCTTGGCTGCCGCCCACCACCAATCTCCAAAGAGTCTTCCATGGACCGCCCCACCTTCCTTGACAAGGTAAGTTCAGCAACAGAAACATTCTGCACCACTCAGAGTGTGCACAGTGTAGAAATACTTAGGGTTTTCACTATCTGCTTAGCATGGAAAGAAATGTGATAGATATGGCTTTATTCTTTTTCTTGTCTTTTTTCAATCTGGTGGGGAATTCAGTCCTTGTGGAAAGGATCAATGAGTTGATTCTCACATAGAAATAAAGAATTATCATCCCCAGTTTTACACTTGAAAACTTGCTAGGGAATCAGTAACACAGTGGAACTAGAAATGGAAAAAAGAGCAAAAAAATTAAGCCACTCTGTGAGAGTCCAGTCAGTGATACTTGCCCAAATCCACAATCAGGCAGGACCAGGGCTAAAATCTTCCAAACATTAGGCTCTTAATTTTTCTTCTTTTAGATTTGAGCTTCATAGACATTAAAAGTTCAGCAAGGAGGAGCTCAGATATTTTTGTTAAGTCTCAGAGCAGACATGTGCAGTCATTAATAGCTTTTCCAATGAGCTTCCCTTTCTGTGATCACACATGACAAATTTTCATTTAATGACTGAGGAAAAGGCTTCAGAAGCTTGTGGTGTGTCCAGGATTCAAAGTGTCTAAAGAAAAGAATATACAGAAAAGTGCAGCCAGATCTTCAGTAGGAAATGAGATTTAAAGCCTTGACAGAAAGTCCTGCAGAAACGTACCAAATCACCTAAGAATCCCCCTGAAAATATTGATAAGTAAAGAAGAATCTCAGATGTCATTGTGTATTTCACAGGTTATTTAAAGGTTCATACAGATGGGTGGTGGAGGATTCTGAGCACAGAAATCAGAACACTTTTGACAAACTGTGTTGAAACCAATTCATTTCACATGAGCTGTGTAGAGGCAGGGTGTGAGGCAGTAAGGATATCCACTCATAGAAAGTTCATTCTTAGCCATGGCAGACTTTAATGAATATGTTAATTGAAGGCCACAAAAGATGTATGCATGCCAGTTAGCCTCTCCTTTTCTTGGATAATAATATCTTCAGCAGTAAAGTTCTTGCCAGAGAGAGAGGTGCATTATGTGCAGCATGATGCATAATTCTGGAAACATATGTTAAACACAACTATTGAGAAGGGAGTACTAAAATCATTAATATTCATACAGCAAGTAAAATCTATCAGTCTAGGCATAATCTGTCACAGTGACTTGGCTCTAACAAAGGAAATAATCCCACACTGTATTTGTTAGCTATCACAGTGTTGAGCAACTTGCTAAGTGAATTAAATAAATATAGTTTCTACTCTAAGAACACGGGGGTTTTTTTCCCCAAAGAAATTCTTTCCAGCCTTCCAGCTCATGCTAGCAGAGCAACTCCTCCAAAACCTTTTTGCCCTTTGAGGTATTGTTTTCAGAACATGAGTCTGGAGCTGTCTTGTTTCTGCTTAGGTCATCCTTGGTGAGGAACAATATCTCCACACAGCTGGACAGAGCACTCCAGCCAACATTCCCTGTTTGACTTACTGCTCTGTCAAGTCATCATTCTTTTGTTGGCTTTGCTGAGTCTTCAATAAGTTCTGCAAGGTTCCTCTTGATGAAGTTGTAGTTTGGGTTGGTGTGCTCATTGTTACCACTCTCTCAGCTCACCTGCGTTGACACTCTGTCATTTTTCTCTGAACAGCTAAAGCCAGCCCTTACTATTTTTTTTAACTTGATACATTTGAGGAGGGAAAATTCCCAACCCTGACATTTGCTTCTTTACCCACTGAACTCCCTGTTCTCTCTGGATCAGGAGTGGTCTGTGCAATTCAGCATCACCTTTGAGTGTTTGCTTTCTCTGCTTGCTGCAGGTGCTCTTTATTCCATGTCACACCAAGTCAATCTTTGACACTTAGTGCTTTGTTAATTTATTATTTCTCAGGATGTTATCTTGACCTGCAGCACCTTAAGAGGACAAGGGAGAAAATCCAGTGACCTTGAGTGAATAAAGATGAAGCCCTGATACGTGATCTCAACCACATCTCACTCTCAGTGGCAGGTGTTCTGTGCTTAGGTGTCAGGTTTGCCTGAAAATGTTACTTGGTGTCTTCTGGAGCCATCAGATTTGTAAGAAAAACATGTCAGACTTTCCTGGAGGCATCCTTAAAATACCAGAAATATGTCTAGAGAAGAGATCTTTTTTTTCAAGTATAGAGTTTGGCTCTATACCAGTAGGATTTTGTGGGTGTGTCAAGCCCCTTCAAAGAAGTTGAAAGCAGTGCTGAACTGAGCATTAATGTGATGATTCAATTTTTAATTGAGTAGCCTGAGGAAGAAGTGTAGCATAAATTTGTAAGAAAATCACTGAAGAGGAAAGGTTAGGTAGAAAAGATTGTTCTTCAGGAAACAATTATTATATAAAGGATCCTGAGAAATAATGGGTTGGAAACCACTGTGAGCAGTAAAATTATCCTCTAGTCTGGCTTGAAAATGGCTAAAGGGTGCTTTAATTTGACCAACTAAAATACTTCATGTTAAATGAATTGATTTTAGTTCAGTTATAGAGCACAGATTTGTGCAGCACAATGCAACAAGTTCAAATTAAATAAAATAGAACCAGGTGAATATGAACAAAGTGTTATAAACTTACACAAAGCCATCTGCTGCAATTCAGCCAAGGAACACACTTGTAAAGGAGTCTGGAAATGAAATGCCTGAGTCTCCAGTGCAGCTTGTCCTCCACCATCCCTGGCACTGCCAATTTCCAAATTGAGAAAAAATAATGTCAGTAAGGCAAGACTTGAATAAATCTGGGGCCAAGGAGGGTCTTTCATGGTCAGTAGGTCTGTTCACATGGGGAACAATGGCATCTGAAGGGGAGAGCGAGCACCAAGCTTGAAATTATTTTCACTTTGAAGGGGGAAGGGTAGAATTGTAAACATATGTCTGTGATCTAAAGAGAAATCCTTGAACCTGTTACTGTCATGCAAGCTGCAGTTGTTTGTGGAGTGTGACTGATGTCCAGTAGAATGTAAAATATCTCGAGCTGAAAGGCCTTGGGGATATCATTAGAAAATGTCAGTGTCCCCCTCAGGATAGTCAGATAGGATGTCAAGTGTCACTTTGCCTGATGGTAAAGAAACTTTTCCTTTGCATCAAAGGAGAGCTGTAGAAAATGCATTTTTCAGGATTACCTTAAAACATATAATTCACTGAGCATGCTTGCTGCATTAGGTCATCTGTTTGGGTATGTGGTAAGCAGGCTGGGCTGCTTTTTGAACAAAGGAGGTTCACCAGCATCTCACAGTCTTCTGGATTTATTGGATAAAATAACCTAGCTTCTCATGTTTTTAAAAAGCCTTTCCTTGCAATGAGCATAGTGCCTGAAAAACACCAGCCCAGCACATTGCAAATTAAAGCTTTTTCTCTCTGCCTGTTTTTTTGGAGCCCTACTTTGTACACAGTGTTATTTGATCATGCTTACCGCAGGCTTCCCAGACATCAAAGCACAGTTTGAGATAGAACTCAGTGCCCCACTGAAACACGAGCAGAGATCTACCTGTTTGATTGGGGCTCTCTAATTTATTTTATTTTCTGCCTTGCTGTTTGCCCCCCGCGGGGGCTGCCTCCTGTGCCTCGGATCCACGCTCAGCCGTGGTTCCTCACAGCCCAGTTAGCACCAGAGGCTCCTCCTGCCTTGCTAAAATCTGCCTCCTCCTGGGGATGTGAGGAAGGCTGCCCAGCCAATATTGTCATGACTGCTTTGATGGTTTGTGTTTGTTGGCAGTGTAATGTTTCAGAGTGGGGTATTAATAACTCAGCGCTATGTGAATATTAAAAGAGGCTCGTGTGTCTCAGTTAGGAAAGGGGATTAATGCAAAAATGCTTTTTTAAGAGCAGAGCTATGATGTGGAACCAAATCCAGACTGGTGTCTAATAAGCTGATGTGGCCTTTCCCAAATTTTGGGTTTGTTAAAGTGCTGGTTTATGTGTGTGCTCTGCTGCTGGAGTTTTCCAGGCAGACAGAGGGCTCCCCTAAAATGTGCTGGGCCTCTCCCCCTTCCACCTTTCAGCCTGGTGGAGAAGAAAGGAGAAAACCTAAGTGGGGAGGAGGCCATGGCCACATGATAGCTCTGCAATCAGCTGCTAAAATTCTTCCTTTCCTCTGGAAATGTGGGTGAGGGTGATTAAGCATTTGGGGATTAAATGCAAAAAAGTTACAAAAAACAGTACCTTAATCCTGTTTCTCTCTTTCTTCTCCCTTCACTCCATACTTTCCATTCCTGTTATTCATCCCTTTTTTTTATATATCTCTTTTTATTCATCCACACCCTTCTCTGTCTCCATGGGACACTGTTTTGTGCGCTGTGGGCTCCTGGCACGGCACACAGCTCACCCTTTCTTTCTCCAATCAGGATGGCGGCCTAGTGGAAGAGCCCACTACTTCACCATTTTTGCCTTCACCAAGCCTGAAGCTCCCCCTTTCAAACAGTGCACTCCCTAATCAGACCCTGGGCGGGATTGCCTCAGGGCTGGGCATGCAAAACTTGAATTCTTCTAGACAGGTAAGGCTGTTGGGGGAGATCCCCAGGGGAATTTCGGCTCTCTTGCTGTAGCTGCTAGTGCCTGTCAGCCTCTTCCCCTGGAAAAATGGATTTAAACTGGAAGTGCAGCAGCTTCATTCATGTGAAATATCAGAAGAGTTTACCTGCTGTGTAAACATTTCACCTTACAGGACATAACAGAGCTGTATAGTTGTAATTACCTGTTGATGACACTTACCCATCCAGAAGAGACTGCAGTGTTGTGGATTTATACCCCTGAACCCCAGTGTGGCTCTCCCTTCACTGATAGGAAATCTCATTTTTTGAGGCACTGCTAATTGTCACAGACTGTAAGGCAGTGAGATTGCTCTCATTCATTTTTCCTGGCTGGTATAATTATTCTGTGATGAGATGGGGGAGAAGTGATGGGGGCTTTTTTATTCCTGCTCCAAGTGTCAAGGAATCTCATAGCTTTAACAGGTGGCAAGACAGAGACTTAGCTTCCAGCACCTGGGTCAGGTGGAGCATTGAGTTAAGGGGGTGTTTTGGCCCCTGGGTAGAACAGGCTGAGAGGGAAAGAAAAGGAGAGGAGCTGAAGGGGGAAACTGATAAACCTCCGTGAGAGTGAGAAGCCATAAAGTACTGTTGATTATGACAAAGTTATTTTTGCCATCAAGCTGAAGTCCCAAGATACAAAATGACAGCACAGAAAAATTTTGTCATTCTGTTGTGGCTTTGTATTTACATATATTCTTTTAAAGTCAGTTTTCTTAAAGCAATACTTGTCCAACACTTACAGCCCATTAAACACATCTTTCCAAAGCAGTCTCCACTAATAGCATGTCCATTATCAGTAGCTTTGTAAAGTGACTAAGTAAGAAAACTGCTTAGCCAGCTGGAGGATGGGGTTACTGTGGGTTTAATGCCTCCATTCTCCTGGCCCTTGCTATACAAATACAAACATTTTGAGCAAGTACTTTTAATTGTTCATCTTGTGACCCTCCAGGGTTCTGCATCCTTATAAAAGGCATCTTCAGCTGCCTTTTGTTCAGGAATCTGTACCAAATTTTGGGGCTTTGGGGTGTCGGGTACAATACAGTTTGTATGTGCTGGCCTCTTGATTTTTGCCTGTCATAATCACTAAGAATAAAGCCTGCACAGCCAAGTAACACCCAGGTTATGTGCTGAGTGGTGTTACTAAGTGCCTGTGTCACTGTTGTCCTGCTGCAGATACCGAGTGGCAATCTGGGTATGTTTGGCAATAGCGGAGCAGCACAAGCCAGGACCATGCAACAGCCGCAGCAACCGCCAGTGCAACCTCTTAATTCATCCCAGCCTAGTCTTCGTGCTCAAGTGCCTCAGTTTCTATCCCCTCAGGTCAGACAACACCTCACTCATACGTTTTCCCTTTCCCTGGAACTCTTCCCATGTGCTCTGTCGTGCTCCTGAGGCTTTGCACGGCTGCCTGGCCGTGTCTGTAGTGTTTGTCCCTAGGCAGGAGGATGTGGCATGGCTGAGGTGTTCTCACATGTGTACCATATAATTACCTCGTTCTCCTGCTTCTTTTTGCACAGTGGTGTTTCTGAGGTGCTTTTCTCATCTCTTTTTTTTATAAATGAACACTTGATAATGGTTATTACAATTGTATTAGATCCTCTTGCTAATTTTTTTGATAGTTCAAGGTATTACTTCTGGTAGTAGTAACATTTTCTGGCTGATGTGACTATATTAATAACTCACACAGTTGCCACTGTTAAAAATAAATGTTCAATGTTTAACACTTTTCTCTTCTTTAGGTTCAAGCACAGCTTTTGCAGTTTGCAGCAAAAAACATTGGTCTCAGCCCTGCACAGTTAACCTCGCCAATTAATAATCCTCAGCATATGACGATGTTGAACCAGCTCTATCAGCTGCAGCTGGTAAGTTTAAAGACATGACAGATAAGCTCTAAATCAGAATTGAAGGCATGAAGATAAAATAGGAGAATGACTAAATTTTTAAATTACATGACAGATCTTCAAAACAATCAGCTGCTGATTTCTTTGGTGGAGTTTCTTTTTAAAGAAACACAGTCTTTTTTTTTGCCTCAGGCTTTATAAATAGTCATTTGTGGAATAATTATCCTTTACAGCTGATCAGTGGAACTAAAAGTCAGTTGTCTTCCTACTGGTATGAATAACACAGTGTGTTCTCAAACAGCACTGGCTGTGTTACATGGCAGTAGGAAGATTAAACTGAACACATGTGTCACAACATAATGAGAGAAATCTTGGCAGTGCTGGTCACCTGAGTTACCTACAGAACTTCTTCACTTGCCTCACTGTAAAAATAAAGTATAGGGTTAATTTGTTTTAATTGATGGAGTGTATATTAAACATGTCATGTGATAAGAGCTATTTCTGTGTGCTTCTGCTGTGTTTGCAAATTTTACATGGATATTTTTAATGCATATGAAAATGCTTAATTGGATTTTAAGAATATTTTAAAGAGAGATACTGTGAGCTCAGTATTGGCCAGGGGTAAACATAAAATTACAGATGAGGGACTAGTTCAGTTACTGGTCTCAGTGTGCTAGTCAAACTCTTTCATTAGTAGCAGTTTTTGATATTATTATTCATTTCTAATTTTTTTCTCTAGTCTTGAGGAACAGAACATTAGTCTCATAATAATTTAACAGAACCCAGCTACTTGAAAAATACCTGTATAAGATTCCTTTGGACTTTGAATTCATGTGTTTCAGAGAAACTTACCTTAAAAAAATTCGCTGCCTAGACAGCTACTTGAAAACTAGATTTTCTTCATGAGTAAAGCAGCACAAGTGATTTAGCTACAAAGTGCTGGCAGAACTCAAAATGGCCAAACCAAAAATAGCAATTGTTATTTATCCTATTTGTATAATATTATAAACTTGTGTTTTAATTCTTGCTTTGTGTTACAGTTATTTCAGAAAAAAAGTGGGTTCCTATCTTTAATGACCATTTCAGGTCATTAAAGGAATTTTGGTCATTAGGAACCAAAGGCTCCTACTTTCAATGACTTTTTGCCATGTGGACTTATTTTTTATTTTTTAATGAACACTCAAATAAATATATTATAAAATACATTTGTGACAGGATTATTCCTGTTTCTTTGTGGAGTGTTTTCAGAACATTGCAGAACATTTTCTGTGTTGTGGTGCAGCAGAGCAGTTGCAGGGGGTTTGCTGTGTGTGCTGTGTGTGACCTGTCCCTGTCCCCACAGGCGTACCAACGTTTACAAATCCAGCAGCAGATGTTACAGGCTCAGCGTAACGTTTCCGGACCCATGAGACAACAGGAGCAGCAAGTAGGTGTCCCTGCCAGCTCAATCTCTGCTTTAGGGTTTGGTTTCAGTAGCTCAGAGAGGCTCAGTGACATTACACCAAAGCAGCTAAAATCCTTAAATCAGGAGTGCAGTGCATGCCTTGGGTGCTGGACAGGGAAGGTGCTGAGTGATAAAGCTGATCCACAGCCTTGCTGGAGGAAAGCTCTTCAGCCCTTTATGCCCAGTGTGTATTTGTAGGGAGATGCAGTGTGTTATTTCACTGTAGAGAAAAGCAGAGAAATGCAGTGTTTTTGTGGACTGAGCACTGACAGTTGTTTGTTGGCTCTCTCCCTGCAGGTTGCACGTACAATCAATAACATGCAGCAGCAGATCCAGCAGCACCAGCGCCAGCTGGCCCAGGCCCTGCTTATGAAGCAGCAGCCTCCCCCTCCACATCTATCTTTGCACCCCTCTGCAGGCAAATCAGCCATGGATAGCTTTTCACCCCATCCCCAGGCTCCCGGCCTTCCTGACCTGCAGACCAAAGAGCAACAGTCTTCACCGAACACCTTTGCTCCTTACCCTCTTGGTGAGTGTCCTCCTACAGCAGCTCCACCAGGGACTCCATCTCCTTAATTCACATCTCAGTATTGTGCTCCACAGTGTGACAAATACAGATAGAAATCTATATATAGATACATAGATAAAACAGCACTGAAATGACAAATAAAGCCGTGCCTATGTGGTAGCTGTTGTCTGCTCACCTGTGTTCTGCCTACAAATACCCAAACAGAAGATTTATTAATTAACTACTTACATATGTTGCTATACACAAATGTCATGTTGATAAACAGGAATATCATCTGGGAAAAAGTTGTGCAAGGTCATCTTTCTGCTGTAACCAGCACTGATGAGGCATCAGTTTTGGTCAATGTATTTCAAGAAATTTGTGAGTCAATTTGAAGTGTAGTGGAGGTGATTACACATTTCAAAAACACAACTGTTCAGGAAAAAATGAAATCCTCTGCTCAGTAGTCTAAAGAGAAGATTTAAGAGACATTCAAGAATTTTCAAAAATGTGAAGGAGAGCTAGGAAGACATTTCTTTCATTTCTTAATGCAAGAGGTAATAAACTTAAGTTGCATAAAAGGAGATCTAGTTAGACATTAAGGATCACTTGGTTTAAGCAGGGTAGAGTACTGGAATAAATTGTCTAGGAAGTTCCTGAAATCATCTTCACTAGCATTTTGTGGCAGGTTAGACATAGATCTGTCAAATATGATTGAAGTCAAAATAATTGATTGGGCCTGGATACAGAGTGAACAGAGCAACCTTTCAGACCTGTTTGCTGTGTGATTGTTTGATGTATGCTGCAGACTTCTTTTATGACATAAAGGAATTAATTTAATCTCTTTGTGACTCTCTTTATGCTGGGTACAATAGAATTGCCAAGCTTTATCTGCCATGCAGCAGTTAAGAAGGTAATTCTGACTGCTGTGGTGAGCTGTTGTGGCTGGGAGCATCAGAAGGCAAAAAAAAATTGTGAATTAAAGGCCTAAGTCTGAGAGGTTCTTAAGATATCTCAGCTTTCTGTGATCTGCTAAAATTCAGGATTATATATAAAAAAAGACCCAGATTCATGTCACAGAAGCATGTCAAAATTATTCCCTAAGTAACAGTCTGAGTGATTTTGTTCTGTGTATACAAAATGGAAGCCCAGTTAGTGCAGAACCTGCTCTGATGAACAGCAGCTGTTTGTGTCACCTTTAATTGGGTCCTTTTGGGGGGGATTTTTAGCAAAATGAAGTGGCAGAGATTGTAGGGGGTGCTGGGGAGACATTAGGAATATTTTAGCTTAGCCATGGAATGGTGCAAACTTGTTTAAACACAACATTCCAGTGCATTCTAACAAGACAAGTGAAGAGACTGCAAGCAGAGGCACTGACAGCATTAAAATGTTATCCTTATATCTTGTTTCCCGCACTTTTTAGCAAGGTTTTAACTTTTTCTGAATTCATGGGATTTCTATTGGTGTTTTGTAAAAGCAAAAGTATTTGAAAACGTGCATTGAAAATGCAGCACATGCATACAGAAACCTGAAAATCAGTGCTGAGTAATTTCTGCAGCTGGATTTCAAACACAGCTTTTCAATCCCTCAGTTTATGATGGATATCTAAGGATCTCTTTCCCTCCCCCAGCTGGACTGAACCCGAACATGAATGTAAATAACATGGACATTACTGGTGGTTTGTCAGTGAAGGACACTTCTCAGTCCCAGTCTCGCCTTCCTCAGTGGACACACCCCAACTCAATGGATAATCTGTCTAGTGCTGCTTCTTCTCTTGACCAGAACTCCAGCAAGCACGGTAATGTCCCCTGGTACCCCCTGCCAGCCTGCCTTTTGGTGATTCCAGCCACAGTGCAACTGGAATTATTTCCCTCATGTTCCTTTTTTGTGTGAGTGCTCACAAGTGGTTGGTACCGAGCTCCTCTGAGCCTGTGAGATTTTATTTATAGATGATTTCTGCAGTGAAGGGCTTGCAGCTGTCACTCCCTGCATGCAGCAGAGGAATGTTTCTTTTCATGTGCTGAATTTCGTTGCTGGGATCATGGAGTTCAAGTAAAACAAGCCTTAAGTGTTGGCAAAACAAGTCCCACGATCTTCCCCTTATTCCAGACCTGCTTACCTTCAATCCAAAAAAATTTTACATTGGCTTTCTCCCACAGTTTTTCCAGTATCATCAACCTTTCTCTGAACAAAGTATGATAGATTACATAGTTACTCAGCCTAGAGTTAGGGACACAGACTTCTTACTTTTCCAGAAGTAATTTCTCATTTGTTTGAACACCTTTTTCATTAACATCCCCAGTATCCTGAGCCAGTTATTCCTTTATTTCCTGTACCAAATTTATTCTCTTAGAACATGGGGCTCTGTTAACTTCATTATATCCTGGATTTTATTATGAGCAGCATGAATTATTTCTTCTACAGCAGTTTTTTATTCTGCAAGTAGCTGCACTGCTGATGCCAAATTGTTGTTTGATAGTTTGTAGGAATATGGGAACAAATATTTCAAATCATCCATCCTGTCACCACTGAATGCCTAGGGAAGGATGAGATCAGGGATGTTCCTTGGTATGCTGTCTCAGCAAGTTCCTATTTACCATCAGTGTGATGATTTGAATTACTTAGTCTCCTTTTGGCAGGAATTTAATGCAGAATTCTTTAACTTGAGTGTCTAGATTGTACCAGCAGAGTGTGTCTCAGCTGTAATCCCTGCTGAGGCTTCAGATGCAGTTAAGCTTGGTTTACTGTGTTTGCATTTTAGTTTTCTTATCATCTTTGTAATACAGAAAGAAAAAAAAAAATAAGAACAAAATATATCCTGATGAAATTCCATAGCCAAACCCCTATTTCACTCCTTGCAGGTGCTATCCCTGGAGGTTTGAGTATTGGTCCTCCGGGAAAGTCCTCCCTCGATGACTCCTACGGCCGCTATGATCTGATCCAGAACAGTGAGTCTCCTGCCAGCCCACCTGTAGCTGTTCCTCACAGCTGGTCACGTGCCAAATCTGATAGTGATAAGATTTCCAATGGCTCCAGCATAAACTGGCCACCAGGTAACACAATCCAACCCTTGCTGTTGGACTGATGTCCCTAAAACGCGCTGTTGGGTGGGTTTGATGAGTCCTTCTGATGCGCAGGAGATTTGGAGAATTATGACTTCACACACTTCTCTTTTTATTGTGTTTGGAACAGAGTTTCACCCAGGAGTGCCATGGAAAGGACTGCAGAATATTGATCCTGAAAATGACCCCGATGTTACTCCTGGCAGTGTTCCAACTGGGCCTACCATAAACACCACGATACAGGATGTGAATCGCTATCTGCTCAAGAGTGGAGGTAAACACACAAACTGCTTCCACATCTGGGCAAGCTTTCTTTTCCCTTCCAAAAAGGGTTGACCTCATTTGTTACAGATACAACATTTTCTGCATGTGCTCCTAATTTAATAATGCTTCTGCTCAGAACTGTCACTAAATATTCAGAAGTAATTGTTTTAAAGGAAGGGATCAAGAAGTTTCTCTGTTTTCCATGGGAATGTAAATATTTTTATTTTGTAAATATTTTTATATTGGAAAAGGCTGTGAGATGTAATTTAAACTTCTGTGGTCACTGGAAGTTTTTCTAACTTGTATCAAATGGTTTTGAACAAGATTTTGCTCTCCACACTGCCCACCCTTCTCCATACACTTTGTGAAATTCTCAGAAGACTCAATGCAAAAGTTCCACAGTTGCTGCTGAGACAGCAGGCTTCAGGTACACTAATTAATTGTAGCTTTGTTAGAAGATCAATGAGCAAAATAAATTAGAACTGCTTTATCTCCCAAACCATAAAAGAAAAAAATTGGGAATAGACTAGTAAACTAGTATTTCCCAATGCTATTTCCATTCCTTTTGTCTTGGCAGTGCTTACTTCAGAATAAAAAGGGAATTCTCTAAAACAAGAAAGCATTGTGACTGTGCTACTTGTTAGCTACATGTGCTGGAAGTTGATCAAGGGAAAGGTGGCTTGGTTAATTGTGATCTGAGTGCCCAAACAGCCAAGTTATCTGCACTCTGTCAGAGCTCTGCAGCTGGCACAGGAATAGCATAATCAGACTGTCCAGAAGGAGCTGTCAGGAGGAAAAATGTGGGGTTTGTTTTAACAGTTTCATCTGTGATGCCAACACAGATTGTAAATCAGGGCTATCCTTGAAGTGGGGGTCCAGCTCTGGGCTTGTTACCTCAAGCAAGGGATGTGAAACATGAGGGAAAGGATTCCAGAGTGTTGATTGCCAGCAGTGATTTTGGTTGTCTTTTAACAGGAAGCAGCCTTTCTTTCAGCTGAAACATGAAGTATTTGGGTAACAAGTAAGGTTGAATTAACTTCTGATGACTCCAGAGTGCTTCCAGGGGATTGGGCAGGTTTGGTGTTAGCAAAAGAAAAGCTGTAGGATGTAATTCAGTGACACTTCAGATACAGTGCATCCAAGAAATACTCCTCAGGCCAGAAGCCTAAACCTCCAGAGCTGTACCTGTAAAATCAGATGATAACCACTGCAGGTATTGCTGCTTTAGAGAAGGAACATCAGCTCTGTTGGTGCATAACCTGCCTGTGGAATGAAGAAATAACTCCTCTCCTTAGAGAGGATCGAGTCTTTGCAGAGGTAAACAGGCCCTCAAGAGGTCAGACCTGAAGAGCAGTGCCTGTGGGGGTCAGTGTGTGCTTCTTTTCCTCATTAGCTTTTTAGCTTGGTAATAATAGAATTTTAATAAAATCTACAGTTTCAGAATCTGTTTCTTTATGCTTGTATAACTGCAGCCTGAAGCACAGAGCTTGTGCTGACAGAGCTGCTCCCCAGTTAGAGGGGCAGGCTGTGGGATGTGCTGGCCTTGCCCTGTGCACTTAAAAACAGGCAAAACTTCACCTTTTGGGTCGATTTTTGCTTTGCCCTGTTTGCTAATGAATCTTTGGAGGGTCAGCTTCTATGAGCTGAGAATTGCAGCCACGAGCAATCAGGACCATTTTCAGCTCTGTGGGCCTTTGAATCTGCTATAATTCCATAGTTCCTGCCTGGGGAATAGATTATTTCCAGACAGGGCCTGATCCAGAGTTCTGTTGCTTGCACCTGATGTCTGTGTTGGTGTCCCTTGGAGCACAGGGAGTCTGGTTAAGGTAAAGTTTGGTTGGTTCCTGTTCCAGCTGAAAACAAAGCCTGCATGTTTTATTGAGCTGTGAGGGATGAGATTTTCCCTTTATATCCTCCCTTCTACCCCAACACAGTCCTCTTTGCTACAGAGCTCACCTATTTCTATTAGTCAGTTAAAGATATTTCAGAATCACAGCCCATCTCTGTGTGTCAGGAATGATAAGTCACCCAGGATACACACTTGATTTTGTTGGTGTCTAGAGAGAATAATTCCAGCTTTCCTAGTCTTTGCTAGGAGGATTTTTGATTTTATGTTCAGTTTCTTTCATTTGCTGCCAGTAAGGAAATTGTACATATGCTTAGATAGCTGCTCAGATTGTAAATGATTTACTGAGGTGGTTTTGTGCTATTTCATTTATGTTATCAGTTTGAGAGAAGATTGCTGAAATACATCTTTGCTTTTACTGAAAGTCTGTGAAAATATAAAGATACTTGTGGGGCACTAGGGTATAGGGGAAGTGTTTACATTGAGTAATTTAGGACAGATCACCCATGGTAAGAGGTTAGTTTATCATACACATCTCTGCTCATCAGTTGCCATTGCCTAAGTCAGCTGGCAGAGGACCTCTATAAATGAAGCCTGTTCCTCTGAGACTAAACACTTTGACTTTTTGAGTCATGTATCTTAAAGGGAATGCAGAATTTACCTTCTGCACTACAGCTGTTCCTGTGCCAGCTTTCTTCTCTTTCCTTCTTAAGACTTCTGCCTCACTCTACCACGCTTCCAGTAACATTTCATTCCTAGACTCCAGAGACCAGGCTAATTCAGGAGAATGCCTTGCATGGTTTGTATCTGCACATAATAGATTTGCTTATGTCACACCAAACATCATTATGCCCATCTTTCTTAGTTGCTTCTCTGCTGGTTCTGCAGGGTCATCCCCAACATCATCTCAGAATGCCACGCTGCCTTCATCGAGTGCCTGGCCGCTTAGTGCCTCCGGCTACAGTAGCTCTTTCAGCAGCATTGCATCTGCACCTAGCATTGCAGGTACGGCCTTTCTGCTTCCACAGCTTCTGCATTCCCAGGAAAAGGCCTAGGGAGTGCTCTCCCAGTGCTGCCAGCAGTGCTGCCCCAGGCAGAGGTGTGTTTGTAGCCTGTGCTGGGTGGCAGCTCTCCTGGCAGCTCTGTGGTGGATGGTGTGCCCGGGACTGTGCTGAGGAAAAGGGGATTTCATCCCTTTGGTGTCACTCAGTGCTGGCATCGAGATCTTTGGGGGAGGAACTCTGTCCAGGGCCTCAGCAGGAACAGACCCTTCCAGGAAGAGCTGATGTGAAATTTGTGTTAAAGAATTCACTGTTAAAAGTGAAACATCTTCAGCTCAGAGAAAGCTTCAGTAATACCTCCAAGGGGTTATTTTTGCATGGCTCTGGGGGGTTGGGTTTGGGGCTCCTCAGTGTCTTTCAATAGTCAAGCCAAAGCCTGATGCTCCCCTGTGTAGGTGAGCTAAATAATTACCCTGTTTCCTTCACTGAACTCTAAATTCTGGAGCTTCTTTTTGCAAAACATGGAAACTTTGCTTGCAGACTAGCTACCTAAATATGCAGTTTGTCCCAATATAAAATTGTGTTGTGCTGTATAGATGGATTAGATAAGAAAATGCTGATCCACTGAAAACCCTGCACTTGTCTGAAGGTGCAGCCTCCAGGTTAGGCTGCAGAATGCAAAACAAAAAGGGCTTGTTTGGGATGTTTTCCTCCAGTGAAAGGAAAAGAAAGGAGTGGCTTGCTTTTCTTTATCTGCCATGCATTTCTGCTTTATTTGCTGCCTTTTTGTTTGTTTGTTTTTGTTTTTGCAGTGTCATTTAATGTTTGTGTTACCCCTGTGAGAAGCAGTGGCACAGCAACACCTGGCCTGTGGTGCTGTGCCTGTGTTGGGTGCCCCATCACAGGCTGGGCTGCTCTGAGCCCTCAGACTCAGACCTGCTCCTCTCCTCTCATCATTTTACACTCATTAATGTCCTCATTGTCATTGTCAAATTGTTTTTGTTGCTACCGTTTGCCAGAAGATGGGAGAGTGGTTGCCCTTTCACTTAAATTGTTATGATTCCACATGAAATAATTGAGTTAAACAATTTAGATAAATGGAGGCACTCTGGGGAGTGTGTGTGTGTATGTAACTGAGTCTGTGATTTTGCAACTGGTAAATTTGGCTCTGGGACTCACAAAATTCCTCAGTGCCTGCCTGATGTCTTAAAGCATTGATCCAGTATAAACTTAAATCTGCCAAGTCTAGTTTTATAAAAATTCACAAGATCTTTGCATCTTGGGCTTGATCAAACCAATTATTGTTCTCTGCAATCAGCATTAAAGCTTTAGGGCAACAGTCACAGCATCATTTACTGGAGCAGAGGCTGCAGGACTGTGTCCCTCTCAGTCCATTCCAGCCCTCCCTGTGCTGTGATGGGGAAATTGGGCTCTAATTGCACAGCACGTGTTGGTATCAGGAGGAAAGGAAGGGATGTGTAAGTCTAAAGGTGAATAAAGATTTGTTTTGTTATCCATTATTTAAATCAAGTCACTCTGCCCCTCTGGATGCTATACTGTGTCTGCTTTTCCTGGGTTTGTGTTATTTTATAGAACTTCGAGCTGGCAGGAACAGCAGTAAGAGTTTGAAAACTGGTCAGGGAAAGAACAAGCAACAGCAGAAAGTTATAAAGACTGACAAGTTGTGGTGTGGTCTGATCTTCTGAAGACTTTTTCTCAAAAATACTTGGAAAAAAGAGTATTGGTTACTTCAAATATTCAGAAATCAAGTTTTTTGTTTGTCCTTAATCTTTAGAATTTTAATAATGCATCAGAAGAACATATGGATATACTGAATTCTTTATATTAGGTAAAATGAGTTGTGTTAGAAAAAGAGTTTAAGTCCTATTAAACCCTTAAGAGAGGCAATCTTGATATTTTTCATTATAATTTTGGTGAAATCAGAATTCAAATACCTATGTCCATTTTCTGGACTTTTTCCACATATCATCTTTTACAAGAAAATGAAACAATAGATTTTCAAAAGGGAGCTCATATGTAGCAGGTAGTGTGAGGTTCAGTAGACACAAAAATACTGGAATTTGTAAACAGTGGTTTCAGTAGGTTCAGAGAACATAGGATTTGCAGCAGGTTGTTCTTTTCCTCCTGAGAAGCTGGGAGGATGTAGCCCACGATAGCCATCAGTGAGGAGTACCCAAATGTGCTGTTTCTCTGTTGCAGGTAAACTGTCAGACATCAAGTCCACGTGGTCCTCTGGCCCAATCTCTCACACCCAAGCCTCTCTGTCCCACGAACTCTGGAAGGTACCCAGAAACACTACAGCTCCGACGAGACCTCCTCCAGGCTTAACCAACACCAAGCCATCCTCCACGTGGGGTGCCAGTCCCCTGGGCTGGACCAGCTCTTACTCCCCTGGTACTCACAGCTCTCCCTTCTGCCTTCTTTCCAGCATTCTCTGCTTCTGCTCTGCGTGTGAGGCTCCAGAAACCAGAGCTGTAACACAGCTGGAGTGGTTCTGCTCTGGGGATGCCTCTCCTGTCTCTTCATTTCACTTTGAATAAGTTGTAAATGAAGCATCTTTCAGCTGGTCATGTTAGTGATTTTATGTAGGAATTGCCTTATTTGTTTAACTCCCAGCTAGGATTTTTTGTCCCCAGTTCCTTAATTTCTAAAAATGTCTTTCAAACACGTGTCCTGTTCTGTGGTGTGATCTAAGACTTCTAGAGGAGCCTGTGGAATTTAATATGGAACACATGGATGTGAAGCATTTAGGACCTGATGGCATTGCAGGGTCCTCAGGGAATGCCTGGATTTTTACATGCAGGCCCCTTTTTTTAATATACCTTTGTTTGCTTTAATACAAATATGAGAAGCCATGGATCTGGCTATATATATAGATATAGATATAGATATATTTTTCTATATAAATATAGATACAGATGCAGGTATTACTCCTATTTTATAAAGCTGCTTTAATAATCTGCTTACACTAAGTTGAGAATTAAATGTTCTTCCCTCTTCCTGCCATTTATTTTGGATGTTTCTTCACCAAACCCCCACCTGGAAGTGCAGATAAAGCTGCTCCCAGGATTCTCTCTGGAGCACCCACAGGATCCACTGTGATTCTCAAATGCCACTCATAAATATTAAGCTTGTACAGCCTCTCACTGTAAACCACCAAGCTGCAAAGCAGCAGGCTGAGGTTGTTAGAGCAGGTTTTGTTGGTTATGTCTTTGTATCTTTAATCAGGGCATTGTCAGTGCAGAAATACCTGTTTTGAATAAGTCATAGACATTAATCTGTCATTGGCAAGAGAGCAGAGTGCTGCAGTGCTATAAAAATCTTTATTAGCAAGCAGCAATCTGAGCTTGGACATCAGAACTGCCTTTAAAATGTGTCTTCCAGATTAATTCTAATGCATCCTGAGGATCCAGTTGGTTGCAGTGCCATACCTGCATCTGTTAGTTCCCTAATAGTTACTGTGGGAGTATGAAAAATGCCACAGATCTTTGAAATGTAACAAGAGCAGCTTTTCATTCAGCAACCTTTCCTTCCAAGGGAGGCAGTAAATCAAGATGTGAGGAAACTGCTGTTGGATTTGTTTTCAGCAGCACTGAGGCTTGTTAGTGTGTTGTGATTCCAGATAAATTTGCCTGTAAGGCGCTCTCCAGAGACCCTGATCAAATGTTGTGTTGTGGAATTTGTGTTGCAGGTTCTGCATGGAGTACTGACAGCTCAGGGAGAACAAGCAGCTGGCTGGTTCTTCGGAACCTCACCCCCCAGGTAAGTGGGATTGCACAGAACAGGGCAGAAAATGACATCTGCATTTAAGAAATGATGGTGAGAACCACATTTAGCAGCCTTGGCCATTTGATTCATTTGAAAGAAGAATAATTATTCTGCATTTATTACAAGTATCTGTCTTCTACAGGGAATTTGTTAAGTTTTCAAAGTGCTGTCAAATGAAGTATGAACTATCAAGCCTGTAATTAGTCATTCAGTGGGCACACTTTCTGTGTGTGTAAGTTTGGAGGTGAATGATGTAAAGCACATACAGAGATGTAAAATCTGATTTTCCTATGGGTTTTTTTTTGTTTTTCTTATATATCTGTCACATCCTCTACTACCAGGTGTCATTCCAAAAGGAAGAGCATAAGCCACAAAGCCTTGGATGCAAACATGCAAATTAATCTGGGGGAAAATTTAATTACATTTATGAAGTGTATTCTCCCTTTGACTTATTTCTGGATTTCTGTGGACATCTAATGATAAATATAATTTGTATAACCTAAATCAGGAAAACCTGTGCTCTGGACTGTAGAGAATTCTTAAAAAGACAGGATGTCTCCCTCAATGCAGAGAGCAATAAGTGTGCAATTAAGTATTTCTTTCTTCCTTTCACTTGTACTCACTCTTTAGCTTTTAAACACTTGTTAATTAAGCATTTGAGGCAGGGTCACAATACCACAGGTAACCTTTGGTGCCCTTGCCTCCTCCCAGATCGATGGTTCTACACTGCGGACACTGTGTTTGCAACATGGCCCTCTCATCACATTCCACTTGAACCTGACCCAAGGGAATGCTGTGGTCCGATACAGTTCCAAGGAGGAAGCAGCCAAGGCCCAGAAATCTCTGCACATGTATGTCTCTGCTCCCTCTTTCTTCTGGTACAAAGCCAGCTCTAACTCAGAAAATATTTTCTTAGGCATAACTGGTCACTGGTTACTTCAAGCTTGATTTTCAAGATTATCTTATGAGACAGAAAAAAGAGTTAACTGGAGGTTAGATACTGAATAAAAGGGTATTACAAAACTTTATTCAGCAAAAATAATAGCCTCAGTTAGGACTTGTCACCTGTAAGGCCACAAAGAATTTGTAAGGATTCCAAAGGAAGCTCAGGGAGAGCACAGGACAAGGTTTTAGCTTTAGAGAGAAACACAGGGGGTAAAACAACACTAAATAAGGAATGTGATCACCTTTTTTTAAAGGAGTTATGAGAGATGTGTGTGACAATAAAATCTGCTTTTTAGGAGTTTAAAAATCCATGGAACTAATTGGCATAAGGGCTGGAGATTTGGAGTGGTAAAATCAGTGCCTTTGGCAGGATGAAGAATACAGAGAGGGATTTTTCAGGAGAATCACTTGGGTATTTAGAGCTGGAAAGCAATTCCCTCTGTCAATGGGTTATAGCATGAGCATAATGAAAGTACTGAGGCAAAGAGAGCATCATGTGGCTGGAGAGCTTCTGTCCTTATCCCTGAGGAGAACTGAGGCTGCAGGATGTGTCAGTTAGAGAAGGTGGCCTCCACACGTGTGGATTTGGGTGTTTGTGGATGTAGGAAGGTGGATAGAGAACAGGACAGAGCAGGTTTGGTTGAAGAGACAGGGATTGCTCAGAGTGGATGTGGTGGAAATTTTCACCTCGATTTCAGCTTGGGGGGGGTGGATCTCTGTCACAGAATTGCTTGGGTTGGGAGGGACCTTAAAAACTCATCCAGTGCCACCCCTGCCATGGGCAGGGACACCTCTCACTGCCCCAGGTTGCTCCAAGCCCCATCCAGCCTGGCCTTGGACACTTCCCAGGGGCAGCCACAGCTTCTCTGGACCCCTGCCAGGGCCTCACCACCCTCACAGGGAAGATTTTCCTCATATCCCATCTAACCCTGCTCCCTGTCAGCCTGAGGCCATTCCCTTTGTCCACAGTCTCTGTCCATGCTCCCTGGAGGCTCCTTCAGGCACTGGAAGGCTGCACTTAGGTCAGGCCAAACAATCCAAATTCCCTCAGCTTTTCCTGACAGAACACTCCCCAAAACCCCCTTTGCACCCCATCCCTCACATCCTGCTTGTGCCCTCAGGTGTGTCCTGGGCAACACCACCATCCTGGCGGAGTTTGCCGGCGAGGAAGAAGTGAATCGTTTCCTGGCGCAGGGGCAGGCGCTGCCGCCCACCTCCAGCTGGCAGTCCAACACTGGATCCACCCCGAGCCGCCTGGGCTCCTCGGGCAGCTCCCACGGGCTGGTGCGCCCCGACACCGGCCACTGGAACCCCCCGTGCCTGGGGGGCAAGGGCAGCAGTGACCTGCTGTGGGGAGGGGTACCCCAGTACTCCAGCAGCCTTTGGGGACCCCCGAGCGCCGACGACGGCAGAGTCATCGGGAGCCCCACGCCCCTCAACACCCTCCTGCCGGGGGATCTGCTCAGCGGGGAATCCATCTAGGAGACAGAGAAAACACAATGGAAATAACAATCATCAGCACTAAAGGAAAACAAAACAAAACAAAAAAAAATTTAAAAAAAAATTACAAAAAAAATTATTAAAATTTTTTAAAAAAAAAATAAAAATGGTAACCCTTTCCAGTCCCGGGCTTGATGAAGAATCCAGCTTTAACCCATGAGACTGGCAGCCCTCCTTAGTACCTCTGTCCAATATCAAATCTGAAACTGCAGAAGTCCTTGTGAACTGTTCCTGAAACAGTATGGGCTCCTTTGGTCAGTGTCACATGCTAATGACAGGTTTTACTTTTTTCATGGCTTTTTTTTTGTTTGTTTTATGTCGTCTTTTTATGTTTGTATGGTGATTTTTTTTCAAAACCAAGTATAAAAGCTGCTTAGAATAGGTCTATCATGAAGGGCACTTTTCAGAATTTGGGCTGGAAAGGGTTATTTTATCAACTGGGGGGGTGGGAAGGGGAAATGAAAGCCTATTTAAATGAGCCTGTGACTATTATGCACATTACAGAGGCGGACCCAATAATCAGAAAGGGTGAAGTGTGATATTTTACCATTGGTACAGAAAAGTGACGAATCCAAGTGGCAACTCTGGACTGTACAGGTTGAGAGGGGGGGAGGGAGGGCAGGGTTGGGGTATCTCTGTGTCCACTACTCCCATGGATCTGCCTATGCACATTACCCTTGTTTCATTACTTTTTCATGTCATTTTTTTAATCCCAAAAA